>NC_134488.1:140766859-140911859 GCF_040206685.1 Ascaphus truei
CAGACCTGTCTAAGACATGCAGATGAGCATACAGTAATATTTCCATTTGCTATATGCTTTGCCGGGGAGGGTTTTTATCACTTTTTTTTACCCACCATAACTTAACTAATTTTATATAGATTATATATATATATATATATATATATATATATATATATATATATATATATATATATATATATATATATATATATATATCTCTCAAAACCCACAAAATATACCCCCGTCAAATCCCCCAGATTAAATGGTGAAGAAAGCCAGAATTATAGCAGAATTGTGCTCTGGACTGTGCTACTGGGCAAAAACCTATGAAGACACAAAAAGAAAAAAAAGGCCCAAAACCAGTAAAAACAATACCAAAATAAAGATGGATTTATTGAAAAACACAGAAATTGAATAAAAGAGACCGTTTACAAACAGCGGAACCTCAGCGACCCCTCAAATAAACACCCTGCATGAGCAGTATAAGCAACACCCGAATAATGCAATGTACAAGGACAAAAGCATGAACAGACGTGCTGGAACAGTGGCAAACAGATCAGAACCGACAGATCAGAACCTAACAGATCAGAACCTAACAGATCAGAACATAACTGATATAAGACATAGTTACATAGTTACACATAGACATAGTTACATATAGACAGAGTTACATAGTAACACAGAGACATAGGGGCCTATGCAGAGAGCAGCGCTATTTCGAAATTCGCCATGTTTTGGAGAAAATCGCGCAGAAAGCAGCAGAAAATGGCGAGTTCCGAAAAACGCGCCAATTTTTCTTTTCTATTTGTAAAACTCGCCTCGCGGCTGGCGAGAACCTCAATCTCGCCAGTTTTAAAAATATCCTAATGCAGAGAGGCGCGAACGGCATCTAGCGGCTGTTCGCGCCAATAAAATGGCGCGATTGTCTCCTTTTTGCCTCGCCAGAAAAAATTGGCAAGAAGCTGCCGCTCGCGGCCATTGCAAAGGGAAAAAAAAGGCGCAAATTTGTTTTTACACGTTTCTGAAGCGCGCATCTCGCCAATTTAAACTCGCCACACGCATCCATGTTAAACATAGCAGAATTCGCACTTTTCTGCATATGGAGAATAAAACTCTCCAAAAAAGCTACTTTTTAATAAATTCGCCAATTTTAAAATTCGCTGCTCTCTGCATAGGCCCCAAAGTTACATATAGATATACACTACCGACACACTTTATTGAAGTGTGGTCGGTACCGCAAGCCGGGAAATCTCCCGGCTTGCTAGTGGCCGCCCCTCGGCGTGCCGCGCGTCATAGACGCGCGGTCACGCGTCATCGGGAGCGTGCGCCCGCTGCACGCGTGTCCAGGGGCTCCCCGAGGGAGCCCTGGTGTCCCGCGATCGCGGGACAGCGGCAGGGGGTTCCGGGGGACCCGGCGGACCCGGCAGCGGTAGGGAGAGCGCCCCGATCGGAGGGCGCTCTTCCGCTGCTTTGGCGTGCGCCCGTCACACTCGGGCGCGCGCCAGGCTACTGCTGCGGCACAGAACGGGCAAATGCTCGAATAAACTGTGCCGCAGCAGTAGGGGCCTATGCAGAGAGCAGCGTTAGAATAAAATGGAGAGTTTAAGAAAAAGTAGCTTTAGTGGAGAGTTTTATTCTCCATATGCAGAAATGGGCGAAATCCGCTATTTTTAGCATTACTGCATGTGGAGAACTGTAAATGAGGAGATGCGCGCAGCTGAAAGGGGGGAAAAAAATCGCGCATTTTTTTTCCCCTATAGCCGGCGACCTCCTGTTTCTTGCCAATAAAGTTGGCGGAGAAAATTGACGAAAATCGCGCCAAAAACAGCCGCTAGATGGCGAGCGCGCCTTTCTGAATTCGGCTATTTTTCAGACTGGCGAGAAACTACATTTCGCGGCGAAATTTTGAAATAGAAAAAAAAAATGGCGCGTTTTCCCTAACTCGCCATTTTCAGCTGTTTTTAGCACGATTTTCTCCTAAAAATGGCGAGATTGCAAATAGCGCTGCTCTCTGCATGAGGCCCATAGTTACATAGTAACACTGAGACACCGTTATATAGTAACACAACTACATAGTTACATAGTAACACAGAGACATAGTTATATAGTAACACAACTACATAGTTACATAGTAACACAGAGACATAGTTATATAGTAACACAGCTACATAGTTATATAGTAACACAGCTACATAGTTACATAGTAACACAGAGACATAGTTATATAGTAACACAGCTACATAGTTACATAGTAACACAGAGACATAGTAACTATGTATCTGTATAACTATGTAATTATGTGTCAGGTTAACTATGTAACTATATCTCTGTGTAACTATGTGTCACGGCAGACCAGGGGCCTCATGCAGAGAGCAGCGCTATTTGCAATCTCGCCATTTTTAGGAGAAAATCACGCTAAAAACAGCTGAAAATGGCGAGTTAGGGAAAACGCGCCATTTTTTTTTCTATTTCAAAATTTTGCCGCGCGGCTGGCGAGAAACTACATCTCGCCAGTCTGAAAAATAGCCGAATTCAGAAAGGCGCGCTCGCCATCTAGCGGCTGTTTTTGGCGCGATTTTCGTCAATTTTCTCCGCCAACTAAAGTTGGCAAGAAGCAGGAGCTCGCCGGCAAAAGGGAAAAAAAAATGCGCGATTTTTTTTTTCCCCTTTCAGCTGCGCGCATCTCCTCATTTACAATTTTCCACATGCAGTAATGCTAAAAATAGCGGATTTCGCCCATTTCTGCATATGGAGAATAAAACTCTCCATTAAAGCTACTTTTTCTTAAACTCTCCATTTTATTCTAACGCTGCTCTCTGCATAGGCCCCCAGGTTTTTTAACACATTTATATTTAAGGGATCAGTCAATAGGCAAAACAAGGCAGTGAAATAAAATGAAGTTTATTCGGATAAGACCTCGGAAACACACAGAAACACAAAATACAACAATTTACACACTTACTGGGGTCTGGGGGTTAAAATTAGGCTTTTCTAGGTGCAAGACACCTGCTTCAGCAAAGGCTTACCTTGTTCACTCACACCACTGGAATACGCCTGGAACAGGTAACCTTATTCCTCCGAACCAGTCCTCAGCTTGGGTTAAGGAATCCCTGGCACCTCAATGCCCTGGGAAACCTTACTGGCGCCTTCCTGGACCAGTCCCAAGATAAGTCTGAAAAGATTGAGAGACACTGAGAGACAGTGAGAGACAGTGAGAGACAGTGAGAGACACTGCGAGACACTGCGAGACACTGAGAGACACTGAGAGACACTGAGAGACACTGAGAGACACTGCGAGACACTGCGAGACACTGAGAGACAGTGAGAGACACTGAGAGACACTGAGAGACAGTGAGAGACAGTGAGAGACAGTGAGAGATAGTGAGAGACAGTGAGAGACAGTGAGAGACAGTGAGAGACACTGAGAGACACTGAGAGACACTGCGAGACACACTCAGCTTTGAGTGCGTGATCCCCATTTATAGACTACTGTGTCCCATGTTTTAACATCGACACGGCCTTTCTGCCACTCAGAGCGTGGGAACCTCTCCCACCAGCCAATCAGAGCGGCTGATGAGGTCAGGGAAAGGGGTGAGCAGGAGCCAACCCGAATCTTACTCATGGCTATCTGCGGGAAGGATCCAAGGAGTCTGAAAGAACCAAAATAGCTTCTGGTCCTGTTCCTCTGCCCCTTCTTGCTACCAAATGGCCGGCACCTCTGAAATCCTGGGTCTCCTTTGAGCCCAGATGGCTAGGCAGACCCCCTGGCTCCTATGCAAATGCTTAGGCTGACTGCATGGATTTTTATACATACCGTTTAACACCCTATAAACCATACTTTAATACAGTATAGACCTTGGGGAACCTTATACTTATAAGGGAAATGGATTGGGGATATTTGGGCTTGAAATCCAGGAGTCTGGGGGACACAGGGAAGCCCCGGTGTAATTCACTGTCACGCTGCGCTCACCACAAACAGGACGGAAGACCACGGGGCTGAGGTGGGGATGTATAGGCACCGACCCACAACCACGCAGTCCTGTCCTGAATGCGTAGTCCTAGTCGTGCCGCGTCGTAGGGTTGGAGAGGTCAGGGTAGTCAGGGTACTTGCCGTGTTCCAGGGTTGGGGAGTCCGGGTAGGTAGAGTTTCGTAGCCAAGGTCCTGGGTAATAGAAGGTAGAGTAGTCGAGTAACGAAGCCGGGGTCAAAGTGCTGGAGAGTGTAGAAATCCAAGTAACAGGCAGGGTCAAACAGGTCAGACAAAGTTCAAGACAAAACTAGACAGCAGCGGTGAGCACAATGCATAAACAGGAGTTTATGCTCAGCAATGAAGGACAGGCAGAAGCAGGTATATATGTGGGAAGGGTCCAATTACCTTGCAGGGGTGTGATCTGGTCCACCAATGGTGTCAGAGAGACACTGATCAAAAACAGCTTGCAATTAGGCTCTCCTGATGCTAGGTCTGGTTGCCGGGCAACCCGCGCGCGTGCGCGATGCGCGTCGCGACGTGATGACGTCATGTGGTTTACTCAGCAAGTCTCCGCCTGTGGGAGGTTCCAGCAGCTCCCTCACGTTCTCCTGCTTCCTGGTTGCCGAGCAACCCGTGCGCGTGCGCGATGCGTCTCGTGGAGCTCCGCCATCACGCTGCTGCGCCTGCACTGCCCTGGCAGTGCGTGGGCGCATGACTCTGCCCCGTGGTGCTTCCCTGAGTCGGTCTCCGCGCGGATCAGAGGCAAGTGTGACAGTATCCCCCCCTTGAGGAGAGACCTCCGGGCGAACCAGAGATGGTTTCTCAGGATGCCTACGGTGGAAGGCAGAGATGAGGCGGTTGGCATGTACCTGATGATGAGGAATCCACTCTCTCTCCTCTGGGCCATAGCCTCTCCAGTGTACAAGATATTGTAATCCTCCTCTGGATATTCTGGAGTTGAGAATGGTCTGAACCTCGTATTCTTGTTGGCCCTCTAACAGTATGGTTTGCGGAGGTTTAGATTGTCCTTTGGAGGATGAGTCTTGATGATAAGGTTTGAGAAGGGATGAGTGAAATACAGAAGGAATCCTCATATTTTTTGGCAGTTCAAGCCGATAGGCTACTGGGTTGATCCTTTTGGTGATGCGGAAAGGGCCGATAAAACGTGGTGCCAGTTTGGGTGAAGCTACCTTTAGCCGAATGTTTTTGGTAGACAACCAAACCCTTTGTCCTACAGAGTACCCTGGGACCTCTCTTCGGTGACGATCCGCTTGTCTCTTGTGTAATATACCAGCGTGCTGTAGATTCCGATGGATCTTCTGCCATAGGTCTTGTAAGTGGCGAATCCTGTCCTCTGCGGCCGGAACTCCAGACTTGGAGATGAGGGAAGGAAGTGCCGACGGATGGAAGCCATAGTTGACCATAAATGGTGACTGTTGGGATGATTCGTTCTGTAGATTATTGTGGGAGAATTCTGCCCATGGGAGAAGTTCCGCCCAGTCGTCCTGAGTGTCAGCGATAAAGCACCTCAAAAACTGTTCCAGAGACTGATTGGTGCGTTCCGTCTGTCCATTGGTCTGGGGGTGATATCCCGATGAAAAGTGTAGGGTAACGTCCAGATTTTTACAAAACGCCCTCCAGAACCGGGAGATGAACTGGGATCCTCTATCGGACACTATGACCTGAGGGGACCCATGTAACCTGAAGATCTCCCTGATGAAAACTTCGGATAACCTTGGTGCAGTGGGTAACCCCTTCATAGGGATGAAGTGTGCCTGTTTGGAAAATCTGTCCACCACCACAAGTATAGTGTCCATGCCTCTAGATTTGGGCAACTCAACGATGAAGTCCATCGATATATGTGTCCATGGACGTACTGGGATGGGTAGTGGTTGAAGGAGACCTGCTGGTCTGTTGTGTGGCGTCTTGCTTCGAGCACAAGTAGCGCACGTAGCTACGAAGGCTTGTATGTCTCTCCGCATGTAGGGCCACCAGAATGTGCGTTCGATGAACTCAGTAGTTCTTTTGGTGCCAGGATGGCCTGCAGTCTTGGATGAATGTCCCCACTCCATGACTCTCCTCTGGAATTTACGGGGAGTGAACAACCGGTCCTCCGGAACGTTGAGTCCTGCCGGGATGTTGTTCTGAGCCTTAGTAATGTCCGTTAAGGCACTAAAAGTATTTGCAGCCAAAATACAAGTGGAAGGGAGAATGGTCTCCTGTTGATCCCCCTTGTTATCCTCTACCAGGAACTGTCGTGACAAGGCGTCGGCTTTAATGTTTTTTGAACCAGGGATGTAGGAAATGAGGAAGTTAAAGCGAGTAAAGAATAAGGACCATCTTGCCTGGCGAGATCCTAGTCGCCGTGCTCCCTCAATGTACAGAAGATTCTTATGGTCCGTAAGTATCGTGACTGGCGACTCTGTGCCTTCCAGTAAGTGCCTCCACTCTTCCAAGGCCAGCTTGATAGCGAGGAGCTCCCGGTTACCTACATCGTAATTCCTTTGGGCGGAGGAAAATTTCTTTGAAAAATATGCACAAGGATGAAGTGGAGCTTGAGGATTCTTTCTCTGTGAAAGTATAGCACCTGCTCCTACATCGGAGGCGTCGACCTCCAAAAAAAAAGGTAACGAAGGATCTGGATGGGTTAAGATGGGTGCTGAGGCGAATGCCGTCTTTATTCTCTCGAAAGCCTGGAGAGCCTTCTCAGTCCACCTTGTAGGATCAGCTCCCTTCTGTGTGAGTGCCGTGATGGGTGCTACTACCGATGAGAATCCCTGAATGAACCTCCGGTAGTAGTTAGCGAAACCGAGGAACCTTTGGATGGCCTTGAGGGAGAGGGGACAGGGCCATTCGAGTACCGCCTTGACCTTGGTAGGATCCATAGCAAGGCCGGTATCCGATATGATGTAGCCGAGAAAAGAGGTGGATGTTTGATGGAAATGGCATTTCTCGAGCTTGGCATACAAATGGTTCTCTCTTAAACGCTGCAGGACTTGTTTGACATGCATTATATGTTCCGGTATGGATCTGGAAAAAATTAATATATCGTCCAGGTATACTATAACATGGTGGTCCAGAAGGTCTCTGAAAATGTCGTTGACAAAGTCTTGGAAGACCGCAGGAGCATTACACAATCCAAATGGCATGACCAGGTACTCGTAATGCCCGTCGCGAGTATTGAATGCTGTCTTCCATTCATCTCCTTCTCTGATTCTAACCAGATTATAGGCTCCTCTGAGGTCCAGTTTGGTGAAGATCCTGGCTCCCTGGAGTTTGTCGAACAATTCGGCTATCAACGGAAGGGGGTAGCGGTTTTTTATGGTGAGTTTGTTGAGGCCCCGGTAATCAATGCAGGGTCTGAGGGTTCCGTCCTTTTTTTTGACGAAAAAAAATCCTGCCCCCGCAGGTGATGAAGATTTCTTAATGAACCCCCTCTGGAGATTCTCCTGAATATATGTTCTCATGGCCTGGGTCTCAGGAATCGATAGTGGGTATGACCCTCCTCTGGGAGGTATGGCCCCGGGTAGAAGATCGATAGGACAGTCGTACGTCCGATGTGGCGGAAGTACCTCTGCTTGACGTTTGTCAAAGACATCGCGGAAATCTTCGTATATCCCCGGCAGCTGTACCCTGTCAGGATCCGTGACCTCCATTCCTGCCACTGCCTTTGGAGCAGACATGCAATGTTCCAAGCAAAAAGAACTCCAACGAAGTGGTGTGGCCTCTGTCCAGTCAATGACAGGATTGTGGATCCGGAGCCACGGAAGTCCCAGAATGATGTTCGAGAAGGGGGTGTGAATGACATCAAAGGTTATAGTCTCGGAGTGAAAGTCGCTAGTCATGATGTTAAGGGGTATGGTTTGTAAGGAAATGATCGCGGGCTGCAATGGTCGTCCATCAATGGCTTCAAGACCTACCGGTCGATCTTTGGGTACCAACGGTATTTTATTCTTGAAGGCGAACTTTTGGTCCACGAAGTTTCCTCCTGACCCCGAATCCAGGAAGGCCTGTGTCTGTACTGTGAAGGTCTCACCGGATATGGAGATAGGTAGATAAAACCTCGTAGAGGGTTGAGGAGGGAGAAAAGTTGCAGTACCCAGCGTGATCCTCCTTATACTCACTGGGCTTTGGCGTTTCCCGGCTTCAGCGGACAGTTGAATACCAGGTGGCCGTTATTGCCACAGTAGAGGCATAGTCCCGCTCGTTTTCTCCGTTGCTTCTCGATAGGCGAAAGGCTAGTTCCTCCCAGCTGCATGGGTTCATCTAGGACGGGAGTTGTGGAGAGTAGAGAACCTATGGTGGAAAAGGAAGATGATTGTATACCTCGGGGGTGTTTGTTTCTCTCCATCCTTCTCTCTTGGAGGCGCTGATCCATCCGGATGCACAGGTCTATCAGGTCCTCCAGTCCAGCGGGACGATCCAGAGCTGCTAATTCATCCTTCAACCGTTCGGACAGACCCTGCCAGAAGACTGCAGATAGAGCCACATCGTTCCAGCCGGTCTCGGCTGCCACCGTCCGGAAGTCCAGAGCATAACGAGCCACAGTACGGTCTCCCTGAGAAATATTAAGCAGAGAGGATGCAGCCGTAACCTTCCGTCCTGGGGTGTCAAACACCCTTCTGAATTCGGTGATGAAGAGAGTGAGGTCAGAGATCAAATCTGGGCGTTGCTCCCAGATAGGGGATGCCCATGCCAGAGCGGCGTCAGTCAGCAAGGAGATTATGTATGCGACCTTTATTCGTGAAGAAGGAAAGTGAGAGGGCATCAGCTCAAACTGTATGAAGCACTGGTTCAGAAACCCCCGACAACCGCTGGGATCCCCTGCATACCGGTTGGGCGCAGGTAGTCGTGGTTCGGAGGTAGGTGTGATAAGTGCAGGAGTGGCTGCGAGTGGAACGGGGTTGGTGGTAGATACAGTTAAACGTCTAACTTGTTCAGTCAGGGTATCCACGTCTTGTTTAAGTTGGGAAACTAGTTGTTCTTTGTGTGTAAATGAGCCGGTAAGTTGCCGGAAGCATTCCTCATGGGTGTCTAAGCGTCGGGCCACCTCAGCGGCGTCCATGTTTGTTGGGCTGAGCATATTGTCACGCTGCGCTCACCACAAACAGGACGGAAGACCGCGGGGCTGAGGTGGGGATGTATAGGCACCGACCCACAACCACGCAGTCCTGTCCGGAATGCGTAGTCCTAGTCGTACCGCGTCGTAGGGTTGGAGAGGTCAGGGTAGTCAGGGTACTTGCCGTGTTCCAGGGTTGGAGAGTCCGGGTAGGTAGAGTTTCGTAGCCAAGGTCCTGGGTAATAGAAGGTAGAGTAGTCGAGTAACGAAGCCGGGGTCAAAGTGCTGGAGAGTGTAGAAATCCAAGTAACAGGCAGGGTCAAACAGGTCAGACAAAGTTCAAGACAAAACTAGACAGCAGCGGTGAGCACAATGCATAAACAGGAGTTTATGCTCAGCAATGAAGGACAGGCAGAAGCAGGTATATATGTGGGAAGGGTCCAATTACCTTGCAGGGGTGTGATCTGGTCCACCAATGGTGTCAGAGAGACACTGATCAAAAACAGCTTGCAATTAGGCTCTCCTGATGCTAGGTCTGGTTGCCGGGCAACCCGCGCGCGTGCGCGATGCGCGTCGCGACGTGATGACGTCATGTGGTTTACTCAGCAAGTCTCCGCCTGTGGGAGGTTCCAGCAGCTCCCTCACGTTCTCCTGCTTCCTGGTTGCCGAGCAACCCGTGCGCGTGCGCGATGCGTCTCGCGGAGCTCCGCCATCACGCTGCTGCGCCTGCACTGCCCTGGCAGTGCGTGGGCGCATGACTCTGCCCCGTGGTGCTTCCCTGAGTCGGTCTCCGCGCGGATCAGAGGCAAGTGTGACATTCACCTCGTGTACGGGCAAATCATGCCTGCTCGTCGGGCAGAATTAAACGACTACTGGTAACTTTGGCCCCTACCTCCTGCAAACCAAATAATTGCATTTCTACCCAAATATCCCCCCTAAAACTGACACATACAATTCTACAGTTCTATGGCTAAGGGAACATGAAATAGGAAAAAACAGGGTCATTTTATTTCCCAGCGTGTATTATCCCCGGTCCCTGGCTTATGGAGGTACAAGGGACCCCACGGGTTCAGGGGTAACCGGAGAGCTTAACCTTTATTAGATAGCCTGGTTACCCCCTCCTGTCACATTATGTAACTATATCTCTGTGTAACTATATATCTATGTAACTATGCAAATAGGTATCTGTGTAACTATGTAACAACGTATCTGTGTAACAATGCAAGTATGTCTCTGTGTAACTATGTAACTATGTTTCTGTGTAACTAGGTAACTATGTCTCTGTATAACTGTAACTATGTCTCTGTGTAACTATGCAAGTATGTCTCTGTGTAACTATGTGTCTATGTAACTATGTCTCTGTGTAACTATGTCTCTGTGTAACTATGTCTCTGTGTAACTATGTCTCTGTGTAACTATGTGTCTATGTAACTATGTCTCTGTGTAACTATGCACGTATGTCTCTGTTTAACTATGTTTATGTGTAACTATGTCTCTGTCTAACTGTGTCTCTGTGTAACTATATCATTATGTCTCTGTGTAACTATGTAACTGTGTAAATATGTAACTATATATCTATGTAACTATGTAACTGTGTCTCTGTGTAACTATATCATTATGTCTCTGTGTAACTATGTAACTGTGTAAATATGTAACTATATATCTATGTAACTATGTAACTATGTTTCTGTGTAACTATGTAACTATGTCTCTGTATAACTGTGTAACTATGTAACTGTCTCTGTATAGCTGTGTAACTATGTAACTATGTATCTATGTAACTATATCATTATGTCTCTGTGTAACTATGTAACTGTGTAAATATGTAACTATATATCTATGTAACTATGTTGCTGTGTAACTATGTAACTGTCTCTGTATAACTGTGTAACTATGCAACTATGTAACTGTCTCTATATTGCTGTGTAACTATGTAACTATGTATCTATGTAACTATATCATTATGCCTCTGTGTAACTATGTAACTGTGTAAATATGTAACTATATATCTATGTAACTATGTAACTATGCAACTATGGGGCCGATTCACAAAGCAGTGATAAGTAGGTAATACATGCCCTTATAGCGTGATACTGCCTGATCTCGTACTCACAAAGCAGTGATAAGTAGGTAATACATGCCCTTATAGCGTGATACTGCCTGATCTCATACACACAAAGCAGTGATAAGTAGGTAATACATGCCCTTATAGCATGATACTGCCTGATCTCATACTCACAAAGCAGTGATAAGTAGGTAATACATGCCCTTATAGCGTGATACTGCCTGATCTCGTACTCACAAAGCAGTGATAAGTAGGTAATAAATGCCCTTATAGCGTGATACTGCCTGATCTCGTACTCACAAAGCAGTGATAAGTAGGTAATACATGCCCTTATAGCATGATACTGCCTGATCTCATACTCACAAGGCAGTGATAAGTAGGTAATACATGCCCTTATAGCGTGATACTGCCTGATCTCATACTCACAAGGCAATGATAAGTAGGTAATACATGCCCTTATAGCATGATACTGCCTGATCTCATACTCACAAGGCAGTGATAAGTAGGTAATACATGCCCTTATAGCATGATACTGCCTGATCTCATACTCACAAGGCAGTGATAAGTAGGTAATACATTCCCTTATAGCGTGATACTGCCTGATCTCATACTCACAAAGCAGTGATAAGTAGGTAATACATGCCCTTATAGCGTGATACTGCCTGATCTCATACTCACAAAGCAGTGATAAGTAGGTAATACATGCCCTTATAGCGTGATACTGCCTGATCTCATACTCACAAGGCAGTGATAAGTAGGTAATACATGCCCTTATAGCGTGATACTGCCTGATCTCGTACTCACAAAGCAGTGATAAGTAGGTAATACATGCCCTTATAGCGTGATACTGCCTGATCTCGTACTCAAAAAGCAGTGATAAGTAGGTAATACATGCCCTTATAGCGTGACACTGCCTGATCTCATACTCACAAAGCAGTGATAAGTAGGTAATACATGCCCTTATAGCGTGATACTGCCTGATCTCGTACTCACAAAGCAGTGATAAGTAGGTAATACATGCCCTTATAGCGTGATACTGCCTGATCTCATACTCACAAAGCAGTGATAAGTAGGTAATACATGCCCTTATAGCGTGATACTGCCTGATCTCGTACTCACATAGCAGTGATAAGTAGGTAATACATGCCCTTATAGCGTGATACTGCCTGATCTCATACTCACAAAGCAGTGATAAGTAGGTAATACATGCCCTTATAGCGTGATACTGCCTGATCTCGTACTCACAAAGCAGTGATAAGTAGGTAATACATGCCCTTATAGCGTGATACTGCCTGATCTCGTACTCACAAAGCAGTGATAAGTAGGTAATACATGCCCTTATAGCGTGATACTGCCTGATCTCGTACTCACAAAGCAGTGATAAGTAGGTAATACATGCCCTTATAGCGTGATACTGCCTGATCTCATACTCACAAAGCAGTGATAAGTAGGTAATACATGTCCTTATAGCGTGATACTGCCTGATCTCATACTCACAAGGCAGTGATAAGTAGGTAATACATGCCCTTATAGCGTGATACTGCCTGATCTCATACTCACAAAGCAGTGATAAGTAGATAATACATGCCCTTATAGCGTGATACTGCCTGATCTCATACTCACAAAGCAGTGATAAGTAGGTAATAAATGCCCTTATAGCGTGATACTGCCTGATCTCATACTCACAAAGCAGTGATAAGTAGGTAATACATGCCCTTATAGCGTGATACTGCCTGATCTCATACTCACAAAGCAGTGATAAGTAGGTAATACATGCCCTTATAGCGTGATACTGCCTGATCTCGTACTCACAAAGCAGTGATAAGTAGGTAATACATGCCCTTATAGCGTGATACTGCCTGATCTCGTACTCACATAGCAGTGATAAGTAGGTAATAAATGCCCTTATAGCGTGATACTGCCTGATCTCGTACTCACAAAGCAGTGATAAGTAGGTAATACATGCCCTTATAGCGTGAAACTGCCTGATCTCGTACTCACAAAGCAGTGATAAGTAGGTAATACATGCCCTTATAGCGTGATACTGCCTGATCTCGTACTCACAAAGCAGTGATAAGTAGGTAATAAATGCCCTTATAGCATGATACTGCCTGATCTCATACACACAAAGCAGTGATAAGTAGGTAATAAATGCCCTTATAGCGTGATACTGCCTGATCTCGTACTCACAAAGCAGTGATAAGTAGGTAATAAATGCCCTTATAGCGTGATACTGCCTGATCTCGTACTCACAAAGCAGTGATAAGTAGGTAATACATGCCCTTATAGCGTGATACTGCCTGATCTCATACTCACAAAGCAGTGATAAGTAGGTAATACATGCCCTTATAGCGTGATACTGCCTGATCTCGTACTCACAAAGCAGTGATAAGTAGGTAATACATGCCCTTATAGCGTGATACTGCCTGATCTCGTACTCACAAAGCAGTGATAAGTAGGTAATACATGTCCTTATAGCGTGATACTGCCTGATCTCGTACTCACAAAGCAGTGATAAGTAGGTAATACATGCCCTTATAGCGTGATACTGCCTGATCTCGTACTCACAAAGCAGTGATAAGTAGGTAATACATGCCCTTATAGCGTGATACTGCCTGATCTCGTACTCACAAAGCAGGGATAAGTAGGTAATACATGCCCTTATTGCGTGATACTGCCTGATCTCATACTCACAAAGCAGTGATAAGTAGGTAACACATGCCCTTATAGCGTGATACTGCCTGATCTCATACTCACAAAGCAGTGATAAGTAGGTAATAAATGCCCTTATAACGTGATACTGCCTGATCTCATACTCACAAAGCAGTGATAAGTAGGTAACACATGCCCTTATAGCGTGATACTGCCTGATCTCATACTCACAAAGCAGTGATAAGTAGGTAATAAATGCCCTTATAGCGTGATTCTGCCTGATCTCGTACTCACAAAGCAGTGATAAGTAGGTAATACATGCCCTTATAGCGTGATACTGCCTGATTTCATACTCACAAAGCAGTGATAAGTAGGTAATACATGCCCTTATAGCGTGATACTGCCTGATCTCATACTCACAAAGCAGTGATAAGTAGGTAATACATGCCCTTATAGCATGATACTGCCTGATCTCATACTCACAAAGCAGTGATAAGTAGGTAATACATGCCCTTATAGCATGATACTGCCTGATCTCGTACTCACAAAGCAGGGATAAGTAGGTAATACATGCCCTTATAGCGTGATACTGCCTGATCTCATACTCACAAAGCAGTGATAAGTAGGTAATACATGCCCTTATAGCGTGATACTGCCTGATCTCATACTCACAAAGCAGTGATAAGTAGGTAATAAATGCCCTTATATCGTGATACTGCCTGATCTCATACTCACAAAGCAGTGATAAGTAGGTAATACATGCCCTTATAGCTTGATACTGCCTGATCTCATACTCACAAAGCAGTGATAAGTAGGTAATACATGCCCTTATAGCGTGATACTGCCTGATCTCATACTCACAAAGCAGTGATAAGTAGGTAATACATGCCCTTATAGCATGATACTGCCTGATCTCATACTCACAAAGCAGTGATAAGTAGGTAATACATGCCCTTATAGCGTGATACTGCCTGATCTCGTACTCACAAAGCAGTGATAAGTAGGTAATACATGCCCTTATAGCATGATACTGCCTGATCTCGTATTCACATAGCAGTGATAAGTAGGTAATACATGCCCTTATAGCGTGATACTGCCTGATCTCATACTCACAAAGCAGTGATAAGTAGGTAACACATGCCCTTATAGCGTGATACTGCCTGATTTCATACTCACAAAGCAGTGATAAGTAGGTAATACATGCCCTTATAGCATGATACTGCCTGATCTCATACTCACAAAGCAGGGATAACAGGCAGTATCGTGCTATAATGCCTTTTTATGCCCCTAAACAGTCAGGGACAAAAAAAACTCGGCAGATAGGGCAAAAAAAAAGGCGAAAGCGCCATTTTCTGCAAGTAACAGCGATTCACAAAGCGGTGGTAAGTTTATCGGAGTAGAAAAGAAGCTCGCCATATTTTTTCACCATCTAAAGGTTGGCGCAAAAAATATTCAGACATGCTCAAAATCATGTATTTTTTTTCAGCACTTGTATAAATCCTGAGGGCGGCGGCGGTCTCTGGGTGGTCCCTGCGGGTGTCTGGGGGTCTCCAACTGGTCCCCACGATTGTCCGGGGATCCTCGGGTGGTCCCAGCGTGTGTCTGGGGGTCCCTGCTGGCCTGCGGTGCCAATCCTGTGCCCAAAACAATAAAAGTGCAATACATTGCTATAAATACACCCCCCCCCCCCAACACATACAGTACGGTAATGGGCAAAATTACTATTATCCAGATATGGTGATAGTGCATTTGCCCATTTAAAATAAAACATCAACCAGCAGTATAAAGTAAATAAAATTTGCACTTACCCCTGCCAGCCTGCCAGGATGAAGCCGTCCTTATCACTGTCCATGTCCTCCGTTGCCAGCAACAATACAATACGAAATACAATCTAATGGCCCCTAACCCCTTAATCACCGTAGAGGTTCGTAACCGCTATAGTAATTAAGGGGTTAACCCACCCTCCCCCGCTACCCACCTGGGAGCCTAACCACCCTACCCATGGAGACCACCCCCACTCTCCACCCCCGCTACCCATTGATTGGCACAGTGTTAAAGCATGCCCATATAATATGGGCCTACTTTGCCACTATTGCAATAAATGGGGAAGCTAAAAATAAACAGGCCCAAAATAAAACACATTACATAGAAAAATAAACACATTACAAATGCCAATATACCAATTGATTGGCACAGTGGTATATAATGCCCATATAAAATGGGCATGATTTAACACTATGGCAGTCAATGGTCAACCTAAAAATAAACAACTGTCCTGGAACCAAATTCCACATTTCTCTGTCTCCCTTTGCAGCTCATGGGATTCATATCTCCCTAGGTTAGCTGCCTGTTATTTTCCCTGTCCCAGAAGCTAGCTGCATGTGAAAAGGCAACATTATTGTTACATGTTGTTTACACAGCCTGTGTTGGTTGCCTGCAATCTCCTATTCTCCTAGCTGAGAGTGGGCTATTCCTACCCCCTGTCCTTGCTGACAGTTAGTATAGTCTCACTTCCCTTCTAGTGTGACCCTTGCTCCTCACTTCCTTTTCCCCCTGAACTCTGAGTGAGTACCTGCCTGCTATTTACCCCAGCAAGGCCTTTCTGTTTTACACTGCCTTATCCTTGATACACTGCACTTCAGACAGAGAAGCACTCTCTACCCACACTACATCTGCAAGTACCTTTCTTCCTGTGATTTTTCCTCAATAAAACTAACAAAGACAAAAGGACTTGTTGTGCTTTGAAAGAGGGAAGGCATGAGTTAAGCTTAATGGAACTATTCATACATCATTCGTGACCCTGGTTCCAGGAAAGTAAAACAGAGACCGTGTGTTGGGGAAATCGCACAGGAGCTGCTACTCAAAGACTTTATGCTAATACAGAATAGTCTCTGCACCCCAGGACAAGCAAGCAGCTTTACACTGCCTTACAGGGCTTTACTGGTATACCAAAGAGCACAGACTTTATACAGCAAACTGCACACAGCCTGCAGCTGCATCCTTACAAACAAGCAAGCAGATTTACACTGCTCACAGAGCCTGCAACTTCACACAAAGCAGCAGCGCTGCAGTCAGACAGTGCATCTTACACAGAACTTTGATTGCCTTTTTCTGTTTGAGTTCAGCCTCTGCACAGCTCCATAGCGAGGAGCTACCATCTCACCTACCCCTGCGCATGTCCCCACGGCTAGCGCCACCAAGGGCCACGCCACCGGACACTTGCCAGGACACGGGTCAGAGCCACCGGACACCTGTGAGTACAGCTATCCCTACGCTGAACGCTGCTGGACACCGCTCGGCATCATCTGAGACAGTCGCCCATCGCTGACGCAGGTAACAGACCGCACGCCACACGCACTGGCTAAAGGCCTACACACACCTACAGCATGGCAGAACTCAGAGCCTCACCAGACATCACGCAGGACAGTGACCACTCAGACACAGAGACTGCCGCGCTACTGCAAAAGGCGCAGGCAGACGCAAGGCCTAAACGGACAGTCACACTGACACAAAAGGCCCGCGAAAAATATGAGAATGACATTGAAGCACACCGCGCTAAACTAGAGTTGGCTTGGGAAACAACCACACTTGGCATATGCAATGTCGCCGGCGCTGGCAATTCTGTACAACAGCTCGAGCAGGCAATAACTCAATTAAAGATAGATCACTCATGCTACCAAGGGCTGTCAGAGGCATACGTCACTTACTTGGCCAGGGCTAACACCGGCGAAAGCCTGCAAGAAAGGGACTTACAGCACAATATTGACTTGACACATGACAGCCACGTGCGAACCGCCATCGTGGACGCCCAAAGAGAGAGAAAAGAGCTCCTCCTGGAGACCGCATCACAGCGCTCCAGCGCAACTAGGCACTCATCAAGGTCAGCAAGATCAGGGCAATCTAACATGTCTAGCGCAAGCGCAAACGCTATCAAAGCGCGAGCCACTGCAGAGGCCGCACATGCCGGGGCCGAATATGGTCGGAGAGACGCAGCCGTAAGGGCACAAAGAGCGCGCATTGAAGAGGAGCAGAATGCCGCCGCCGCTGCCAATGCCGCCGCCGCTGCCAATGCCGCCGCCACCACCGCCGCTGCCAATGATGCCGCCAGTGCTGCCGCTGCCACCACCGCCACTGCTAATAACGCCGCCAGTGCCGCCGCTGCGCGTAGAAAGGCCGAATTGGACGCGGATCTAGAAACTCTAAGCAAAGAAGAGGACGCCGCTGCCGCCATAGCCCAAGCCGAAGTCTTAGAAGCAGCTGCAAGACAGGACGGCGGGGAGCAACCCTACAGAGGGATAGCCTCAGAGGATTCGATCCAATGCACCGAAGACTACGTAAGGAGCCTCTTCAGCATAAACACCAGCGCACCATCTCAACACGAAGGGAGTGATTTCACAGATACCGAAGACTTGCTAGGTCAACGTGGAGAAGACGCTGTTCCTTTAAGGGTACACGCTACCTGGGACCGCCACAGCCGCAACAGTGATCCACACGCCAGCGCGCACACGGATGCACTACAACAGGCTCGCAATCCAGGTACACCCACACGGGAGAACACAGCCCCTCACACTGACCAGCAGTCATCACACGTCCACGCCAAGGAAGAGGCGACCGAATGGACCCTCCCAGCAACTACCTCAGAACGTGACCAACACGCCGATGCCTCAGGCCTGACAGACATGGCCAAGTACATGATCCGGCGTGACCTGGTGCAAACAGGACTTACCAACTTTGACGACTGTCCCGAGAACTACATGTATGTGGAAGTTCGCGTTCAACAGGGAACCCGAGTATGTGGAAGTTCGCGTTCAAGCACGCAATCAAGAGCCTGGACGTCTCAGCTAGGGGAGAACTCAGACTGTTAGCCAAATGGCTGGGAAAAGAATCCATGGAACACGCGAAGAGACTCGGGACGGCAAACGCGAACCACCCCCAAGTAGGTCTTGACCTAATATGGGAAAGGCTAGAAGAGTGTTACGGCAGCCCCGAAGCAATCGAAGATGCGCTCTTCAAAAAAGTCAACAGCTTTCCCAAGATCACAGCTAAAGACTACTCGAAGTTACTAGAACTCGGGGACCTGCTACAGGAGCTGCAGTCTGCGAGAACAGACCATTCCTTGACAGGTCTCAACGTCCTAGACTCGGCTCGTGGAGTGAGACCCATGTTGGAGAAGCTACCTTACAACCTCCAAGAAAGATGGATTTCACAAGGCTCCAAATACAAAAGGGAGAAGCAAGTCGCCTTCCCCCCATTCTCATTCTTCTTGAGCTTCATTCGCGAAGCGGCAAGGTCAAGGAACGATCCCAGTTTCATCTTGGGTGCGCAAACCACACACAGTGTAAGCAGCCTGAGGAATGAGAGACCAGTGGCGAGATACGGTAACACTCAAACACCCATCTCGGTCCACAGGACGGGCATGTCCCCCACGACCCAAACTACTCCCGATCAGTCGGTCGCCGGAGACGAGGAACCAAGGGACCCAAACAGGGAATGTCCCATACACAAGAAGCCACACCCACTTAACAGGTGCTTTGGGTTCAGGATGAAGTCCCTAGAGGAACGCAAGAAGTTACTTGGAGAATTCGGAGTTTGCTTCAGGTGCTGCAATTCCACGACTCACCTAGCCAGAGACTGTAAAGAAGACGCCAAATGTGTAGTGTGAAAAAGTGACAAGCACGTAACATCTCTACATCCAGAGGTGCTGACACTCCACCAACTCAACAACCCATCCTCCGTAGCGGAGCATGGCGGGGAGGAAGGAGAAGGAGAGCCAACATCTGTCACGTCTCAGTGCACCGAGGTTTGCGGAAAAGGAAGTGACAAAATATCCTGTTCCAAAATATGCCTTGTCGCAGTGCACCCCGAGGGACAACCTGAGAAGGCTATCCGGATGTATGCAATCCTCGATGATCAAAGTAACAGATCATTGGCGAGGATGGAATTCTTCAACTTATTCAACTCACAAGACAATGCCTCACCCTACACCCTCAGAACCTGTGCAGGGTCAACTGAGACAACAGGGAGAAGAGCGAGTGGCTACATCATACGTTCAGTGGATAACAGAGTGAAGATAGCTCTCCCCACCCTTATCGAGTGCAACTACATGGGTGCAAACAGGGACAAGATTCCCACACCAGACGTGGTACGTCATCACCCGCAGCTCAGAGGAATAGCCAACTACATCCCGCCGGTAGAACAAGGCACCAAGATCTTGCTGCTGCTCGGTAGGGACATCTTGAGTGTGCACAAAGTCCGTAAACAGCGTAACGTAAACAACGCACCATTCGCCCAAAGACTTGACCTAGGATGGGTGATAGTGGGCAACATGTGCACTGACAAAGGACACGAACCTGACTATGTCAACGCCCGCAGAACGGTGATAACAGAATGCGGACACACCTCTCTCCGAACCGTGTCTTGGCCATCTCCAAGTGACAGGAAGGCCAAGTGAAGAGAAGAGACAAGGTCATACTCCCGAGACCAACAAAAACATCTCCGCATCAGAGGGATGTGACAATGGCCTAGGATTCTCAGTAGTCCAGACAGCTAAGGATGATGAGTCGACTGCACTGAAGGAAGAAAGTAACCTCCCAAAGGTGACCGACAAAGGGATCGTCCAAAAGACAATAAACAATCGGACGGTCCTCCCGTGAGCATTGGCACGACTAAGACGTACAGTTGTTCCTCTCCGCAGAATTCCAAGTGGCAAAGCAGCCAGCTGCCATGGCTGGCATAGCCACAAAAGATTGCGCCCTGCAGGTGAAGCCACAGTGGCAAAAAGACTGTCCTCTCACACGTCAAAAAAGGGACAGTCGCAGAGACATTTCACAAAGGGATTTACAAGGACAAAAGAGACTGTTCTTCGTCATGTCCAGGGAGAAAACAACCTCCTAATGGCAGTTAACAAAGAAACACAAAGGAGTATCGTCAAAAAGACGTTCTCGTGCAAGAGAAACGTTCCAATGACCTAGGGTGTACAGCGTTCCAGACAACATGGGACGGTAACAAACAAGAACCATCGATGGAAGATGGAGAAGTCCAGAAGTTAATGGGTAAGGAGCTCTTCAAGGACAGATCGAGCAGTTGGGTGACCCCGCTACCATTCCATTCACCAAGAAGACGCCTCCCAAACAACAAAGAACATGCCATCTCTAGGCTCACTTCGCCCCGCTGCAACCTACAAGGGAAACCAGAGACCAAACATAAACTTTGTGGCCTTCATCCAGAAGACATTCCTTAGCAGTCATGCAAAGCCAGCACCTTCACTGAAGGAAGGTGAAGAATGCTGGTACCTCCAATCAGCTGGGGTCTACCACCCTCAGGAACCCGATCAAATCTGGGTAGTGTTCAGCTCCAGCGCTCAGCACTAGGGAGTCTCCCTGAATGACGCCCTCTTCACTATACCAGACTTGACAACCAGTCTTCCACGAGTGTTGATCTGCTTCCGCAAGGGGCCAATGCCATCTCCTTCTGCCAAACGCCAGGTGATAGAGTGAAAGGCTACCACGACTGGCATACCTACAAGGGGATGCACTCTGTAGGTGAAACTACAGAGATAAAAGGACTGTTCTTCCATAAGTTTGAAAAGAAACAGGACCAGAGACTTTTGCAAAAGACATTGTTGTGCACCCAGCTAACCTGGACCGGTGCATCTGCTTGGCATCCTTTGCCAAAGAACCTTGGCCAAGGGACTTTGAAGCCAGTGATACCGTCCGGTATCACATCGTTGTGTGGACATGGACTTTCGCATTGTTTTGTGAATTCGATGATATGTATTGTCATTATGCATTGCACATATGTTCCACATATTTTATTATATAGTGGTATCTCCAGATACCAGACGGGGAGTGTCCTGGAACCAAATTCCACATTTCTCTGTCTCCCTTTGCAGCTCATGGGATTCATATTCCCTAGGTTAGCTGTCTGTTATTTTCCCTGTCCCAGAAGCTAGCTGCATGTGAAAAGGCAACATTATTGTTACATGTTGTTTAAACAGCCTGTGTTGGTTGCCTGCAATCTCCTATTCTCCTAGCTGAGAGTGGGCTATTCCTACCCCCTGTCCTTGCTGACAGTTAGTATAGTCTCACTTCCCTTCTAGTGTGACCCTTGCTCCTCACTTCCCTTTCCCCCTGGACTCTGAGTGAGTACCTGCCTGCTATTTACCCCAGCAAGGCCTTTCTGTTTTACACTGCCTTATCCTTGATACACTGCACTTCAGACAGAGAAGCACTCTCTAACCACACTACATCTGCAAGTACCTTTCTTCCTGTGATTTTTCCTCAATAAAACTAAGAAAGACAAAAGGACTTGTTCTGCTTTGAAAGAGGGAAGGCATGAGTTAAGCTTACTGGAACTGTTCATACAGTACATCATTCATGACCCTGGTTCCAGGAAAACAACCACCAACAATATCCAATCCAATCAAAACAATCACCAATAAACAAGTAAACACAACAAAATTACCAGCAATCAATAAAGCAACTACCAAATAAACACCAACATTAAAAATTAAAACACCAAAAAAAATCAATAAATAAAAGAAAACTCCAAATAAACACCATTATTAAAAAGCAAAAGACCAAAAATAAACCACAATTAAAAAGCAAACAACAACAAAAATAACAGAACTAAACAATTGAAAACACAACAAAAAATCCCATCATTCAAAATAAAAACACAAAATAAATAATATAAATATTTAAAATCAAAGAACCAAAAGATATTTAAAAGAAATAAAAGCAAGAATTTGCAACAAAAAAAAAGAAGCATTGCTTGTCACTGTATGTATATATGTATGTATGTATGTATATAGCCCTAAGGGACATACATAAATACTTTGGCAATCAATGGGCAATGAAAAAAAATACAATGAAAAAACATGCAAAATGAAAATAATATACATTTAATGGGGTTTCTTACCTTTAGATGTCTTCACCCTCCGGTCTCAGGAAGCTCTCGAACAAAGCCAGGACACTCAACAGCCACGGTCCTCAGGTAAAGTACAAAGTCCTTTTCTTCCTTCTTTTCTTCTTTCTTTATCTTCTGTTAATTGTAATCCAATTGGGGGTCTTCTTTCTTCTTCTTTATCTTTATCCATCTTCATCTGTCCAGCTTCCATTGGGAGGGAGGTGTTGCCTCTTCAGCTTCTTGCCTTCAAATGAGACTGCACAGGCTTTTATACGGCCTGTGATGTCACATTTGAGTGGCAAATGGTTCCCACGCCATCTGATTGGCGGGGATAACCATGTGACTATTTTTTTAGACTGTGACGTCATGTAAAAGGGAGTGAAGCCAGCCAATCAGAAAGGCTGTGCTTCCTTTCCCTTTAAGATGACGCCACCAAACCCAAGATGTCTACCGTCTCACATGTTTCTTTAACCAATAAGATTGTGAGATGTATATCCCCAATCTGATTGGCTATATAAAACCATGTGACAGAGTCAATTTTTGGAAAGTACAGTATGTGACGTCATCCAAAGGGAATGACGTCACATTCTTTACAAAAATTGCTTCATTAACATAGCGGATAGTCGCTACGGTAACGAATTAAAAAAAAATTATTCGTGTTTCGATACAGTGCGGGAGCAGGGGTTCTTTTGAGGTGAACCGTGTTGATATCAGCCTCGGACTCCCTACTTTCCCGAGATACAGGCCTCATTATGGGGGGCCGGTATCCCCCTGCAGGATTTAAATCCCCCGGTCACGTGACGCGGGAGCTTTAAAAGCGCAGGGGACACCGGCACCCCATACTGGGCCCTGTATCTCAGGAAGTAGGGGGTCCCCGAGGCTGAAATCAACGCGGTTCAGCTCAGGAGACCCCCTGCTCCCGCACACAATTATTAAAATGTATATTTTTACTGTACAATCGCCTGTAAGAGCCGTGCGTGGGGACGCAGCGTCTGCACGCAGCTCTCCCAGGCCGCAGTTTTTTTTGATCAGTTATCGCACTGTAGGACTTAAAAAAAATGGCGGTCAGTTTTGTGAATCCCTCCCTCCCACTCCCTCCTTCCATCCTCACACTCCCTCCTTCCTTCCTCACACTCCCTCATTCCTTCCTCACACTCCCTCCTTCCTCACACTTATTCCTTCCTTCCTCACTCCCTCCTTCCTTCCTCACACTCCCTCCTTCCTTCCTCACACTCCCTCCTTCCTCACACTCATTCCTTCCTTCCTTCCTCACACTCCCTCCTTCCTTCCTCACACTCCCTCCTTCCTTCCTCACACTCCCTCCTTCCTTCCTCACACTCCCTCCTTCCTTCCTCACACTCCCTCCTTCCTCACTCTCTCCTTCCTTCCTCACACTCCCTCCTTCCTCACACTCCCTCCTTCCTTCCTCACACTCCCTCCTTCCTTCCTCACACTCCCTCCTTCCTCACACTCATTCTTTCCTTCCTCACACTCCCTCCTTCCTCACACTCCTTCCTTCCTCACACTCACTCCTTCCTTCCTCACACTCCCGCCTTCCTTCCTCACACTCATTCTTTCCTTCCTCACACTCCCTCCTTCCTCACACTCCTTCCTTCCTCACACTCCCTCCTTCCTTCCTCCCACTCCCTCCTTCCTCACACTCCCTCCTTCCTTCCTCACACTCTCTCCTTCCTTCCTCACACTCCCTCCTTCCTCACACTCATTCTTTCCTTCCTCACACTCCCTCCTTCCTCACACTCCTTCCTTCCTCACACTCCCTCCTTCCTTCCTCCCACTTCCTCCTTCCTTCCGCACACTCCCTCCTTCCTTCCTCACACTCCCTCCTTCCTTCCTCACACTCCCTCCTTCCTTCCTTCCTCACACTCCCTCCTTCCTCACTCTCTCCTTCCTTCCTCACACTCCCTCCTTCCTCACATTCCCTCCTTCCTTCCTCACACTCCTTCCTTCCTCACACTCATTCCTTCCTTCCTCACACTCCCTCCTTCCTTCCTCACACTCCCTCCTTCCTTCCTGACACTCCCTCCTTCCTCACACTCATTCCTTCCTTCCTCACACTTCTTCCTTCCTTCCTGTCACTCCCTCCTTCCTTCCTCACACTCCCTCCTTCCTTCCTTCCTGTCACTCCCTCCTTCCTTTCCCTACTTTCTTCCTCACACTCCATCCCTCCTCACACTCCATCCCTCCTCATACTCCATCCCTCCTCACACTCCATCCCTCCTCACACTCCATCCCTCCTCACACTCCATCCCTCCTCACACTCCATCCCTCCTCACACTCCATCCCTCCTCACACTCCATCCCTCCTCACACTCCCTCCTTCCTTCCTCACACTCCCTCCTTCCTTCCTCACACTCGCTCCCTCCTTCCTCATACTCACTCCCTCCTTCCTCATACTCACTCCCTCCTTCCACACACTCCCTCCCTCCTTCCACACACTCCCTCCCTCCTTCCACACACTCCCCCCCTCCTTCCACACACTCCCTCCTTCCTTCCTCGCACTCCCTCCTTCCACGCACTCCCTCCTTCCTCACCTCACACTTCCTCCTTCCTATCCCTCCTTCCTTTCTCACTCCCTCCTTCCTCTCCCACCTCACTCTCACTCCTTCATTCCCCTCCTTCCTCACACTCCCTCCTTCCTTCCTCACTCACACTCCTTCCTTCCTCTCCCACCTCACGCCCACTCCTTCCTTTCCCTCCTCTTACACTCACTCCTTCCTTTCCCTCCTTCATTCATCACACTCCCTGCTTCCCCTCCTCACACTCCCCTCCTTCCTCTCCCTCCTTCCTTCCTCACACTCCCTCCTTCCTCTCTCCCTCCTCACACTCACTCCTTCCTTTCCCTCCCCTTCTTCCTCTTTCCTTCCTCATACTCTCTCCTTTCTCTCCCTCCATCTTCTCCTTCCTCACGCTCCCTCCTTCCTCACTCCCTACTTCTTCTCTCTCCTTCCTCACACTCTCTCCTTCCTCATTAACCCTCCATCTTCTCCTTCCTCCTGACAATCTCTCCTTCCTCATGCTCTCTCCTTCCTCACACTCCCTCCTTCCTTCCTCACACTCCTTCCTTCCTCACACTCATTCCTTCCTTCCTCACAGTCCCTCCTTCCTTCCTCACACTCCCTCCTTCCTCACACTCATTCCTTCCTTCCTCACACTCCCTCCTTCCTCACACTCATTCCTTCCTTCCTCACTCCCTCCTTCCGTCCTCACTCCCTCCTTCCTTCCTCGCACTCCCTCCTTCCTCACCTCACACTTCCTCCTTCCTATCCCTCCTTCCTCTCCCACTCACTCTCACTCCTTCATTCCCCTCCTTCCTCACACTCCCTCCTTCCTTCCTCACTCACACTCCTTCCTTCCTCTCCCACCTCACGCCCACTCCTTCCTTTCCCTCCTCTTACACTCACTCCTTCCTTTCCCTCCTTCATTCATCACACTCCCTGCTTCCCCCTCCTCACACTCCCTCCTTCCTCTCCCTCCTTCCTTCCTCACACTCCCTCCTTCCTCTCTCCCTCCTCACACTCACTCCTTCCTTTCCCTCCCCTTCTTCCTCTTTCCTTCCTCATACTCTCTCCTTTCTCTCCCTCCATCTTCTCCTTCCTCATGCTCCCTCCTTCCTCACTCCCTACTTCTTCTCTCTCCTTCCTCACACTCTCTCCTTCCTCATTAACCCTCCATCTTCTCCTTCCTCCTGACAATCCCTCCTTCCTCATGCTCTCTCCTTCCTCACACTCCCTCCTTCCTAACTCACACTCATTCCTTCCTTCCTCACACTCCCTCCTTCCTTCCTCACACTCCTTCCTTCCTCACACTCATTCCTTCCTTCCTCACACTCCCTCCTTCCTTCCTTCCTCACACTCCCTCCTTCCTTCCTTCCTGTCACTCCCTCCTTCCCCTACTTTCTTCCTCACACTCCCTCCTTCCTTCCTCACACTCCCTCCCTCCTCACACTCCATCCCTCCTCACACTCCATTCCTCCTCACACTCCCTCCTTCCTTCCTCACACTCACTCACTCCTTCCTCACACTCACTCCCTCCTTCCTCATACTCACTCCCTCCTTCCTCATACTCACTCCCTCCTTCCTCACTCACTCACTCCCTCCTTCCTCACTCACTCACTCCCTCCTTCCTCACACTCACTCCCTCCTTCCTCATACTCACTCCCTCCTTCCTCATACTCACTCCCTCCTTCCTCATACTCACTCCCTCCTTCCTCACTCACTCCTTCCTTCCTCACACTCCCACCCTCCTTCCACACACTCCCTCCTTCCTTCCTCGCACTCCCTCCTTCCTTCCTCACACTCCCTCCTTCCTTCCTCGCACTCCCTCCTTCCTTCCTCGCACTCCCTCCTTCCTTCCTCGCACTCCCTCCTTCCTTCCTCGCACTCCCTCCTTCCTTCCTCGCACTCCCTCCTTCCTTCCTCGCACTCCCTCCTTCCTTCCTCGCACTCCCTCCTTCCACACCTCACACTTCCTCCTTCCTATCCCTCCTTCCTTTCTCACTCCCTCCTTCCTCTCCCACCTCACTCTCACTCCTTCATTCCCCTCCTTCCTCACACTCCTTCCTTCCTTCCTCACTCACACTCCATTCTTCCTCTCCCACCTCACACCCACTCCTTCCTTTCCCTCCTTCATTCATCACACTCCCTGCTTCCCCCTCCTCACACTCCCTCCTTCCTCTCCCTCCTTCCTTCCTCACACTCCCTCCTTCCTCTCCCTCCTTCCTTCCTCACACTCCCTCCTTCCTCACACTCCCTCCTTCCTCACACTCCCTCCTTCCTCACACTCCCTCCTTCCTTTCCCTCCCCTTCTTCCTCTTTCCTTCCTCATACTCTCTCCTTTCTCTCCCTCCATCTTCTCCTTCCTCACGCTCCCTCCTTCCTCACTCCCTACTTCTTCTCTCTCCTTCCTCACACTCTCTCCTTCCTCATTAACCCTCCATCTTCTCCTTCCTCCTGACAATCCCTCCATCCTCATGCTCTCTCCTTCCTCACACTCCTTCCTACTCACAATCCCTCCCTCCTCACACTCCTTCCTCATGCTCGCTCCTTCCTCTCCCTCCTCACACTCCTTCCTCATGCTCGCTCCTTCCTCTCCCTCCTTCCTGCCACTCCTCCCTCCTTCTTCCTCATGCTCCCTCCTTCCTCTCCCTCCTCACACTCCCTCCATCCTCTCCCTCCTCACACTCCCTCCATCCTCTCCCTCCTCACACTCCCTCCATCTTCTCCTTCCTCACGCTCCCACCTTCCTGCTGCTCTGCTTGCTCCTTCCTCTCCCTCCTTCCTCCTTCCTGCAGCTCCGCTCCCTCCTTCCTCTCCCTCCTTACTCTTCCTCCTTCCTGCCGCTCCACTCCCTCCTTCCTCTCCCTCCTCACGCACCCTCCTTCCTCTTCCTCCTTCCTGCCGCTCTGCTCCCTCCTTCCTCTTCCTCCTTCCACTTCCTCCTCACACTTCCTCCTTCCTCCCCTCATTCTTCCTCCTCATGCTCCCTCCTTCCTCACTCCCTACTTCTTCTCTCTCCTTCCTCACACTCCCTCTTTCCTCTCTCTTCTCCCTCCTCATGCTCCCTCCTTCATCATGCTCCCTCCTCACGCTCCCTCCTTCCTCTACCCCTTCCTACACCCTCCTCACGCTGCATCCTTCCTCCCCCTCCTCACGCTCCCTCCTTCCTCTCACTCCTTCCTCACACTCCTTCCTCACGCACCCCCTTCCTCTCCCATCTCACACTCCTTCCTCATGCTCGCTCCTTCCTCTCCCTCTTCACATTCTCCCTTCTTCCTTTCCCTCCTCACACTCCCTCCATCTTCTCCTCCTCACGCTCCCTCCTTCCTCACTCCCTACTTCTTCTTTCCTTCCTCACACTCCCTCCTTCCTCTTTCTTCTCCCTCCTCACGCTCCCTCCTTCATCATGCTCCCTCCTCACGCTCCATCCTTCCTCCCCCTCCTCACGCTCCCTCCTTCCTCTCCCTCCTGACACTGTCCTTCCTCACGCACACCCTTCCTCTCCCTTCTCACACTCCTTCCTCATGCTCGCTCCTTCCTCTCTCTCTTCACATTCTCCCTTCTTCCTCTCCCTCCCCACTCTCACTCCTCATGCTCCCCGCTTCCTCTCCCTCCCCATGCCCCCTCCTTCCTCACACACCCCATTCCGCTCCTCTCTGCTTCCCTCTCCTTCAGCTACTTCTCTCTTCCTACATCAATCTTCCTCTCCATTCTCTCTCTGGTCTCCCCTTTCTATATCCTCTCTCTCTTTCCACCCATCCCCCTTTCTATATCCTCTCTCTCTTTCCCCCATCTCCCTTTCTATATCCTCTCTCTCTTTTCCCCCATCGCCCTTTCTATATCCTCTCTCTCTTTTCCCCCATCCCTCTTTCTTTCCTTCTCTCTTTTTCTCTTTCCCTCTCTATCCCGTTCCTCTGACCCTTTTCCTCCCCTCTCTCCCCCTTTACATCCCCTCTCTCTTTTCCCCATCCCTCTTTCTGTCCATCTCTCTCCCCCCTCCCTTTCTCTCTCTCCACATATCCCTCTCTCCCCCACCATCTCCCCTCTCTTTTCCCCACCCCTCTTTCTGTCCATCTCTCTCTCCCCCCTTCCTTTTTCTCACCTCTCTCCATTTCCCTCTCTCTCCCCCCTTTCTATCTCCTCCCATCCCTCTCCCCCTCTCTCCCCCATATCCCTCTCCCCCCCTTTATCTCCCCTCTCTCCAACCCTTCCTTTCTCTCTCTCACCCCTCTCTCTCTCTCCCCATATCCCTCTCTCCCCCCCATATCCCTCTCCCTCCCCCTCTATCTCCCCTCTCTCTCTCCCCCCGTATCTCTCAGTATATAAATATATTTATGCCGTAGGAGTTGTGATAAATTTGCTCAGATCATACCACTTATCAGAGGAGCTACAAGTGTAAATGTGATTTATACTCACACAGTAACTATTTCTACGTGTAGGATGGAATTACAGGCGGATCTGGAGAGACGCAGAGTCGCTTAATATAACTATCTGTGTCATGTAAGGGGAGTAATACAATGCTCACAGACAGACTGGGGGATCAGTGCAATACACTATACCGTATATACTGTATACAGTACATACACTGTGTACAATACAGTATATACCGTACATATCAATGTACAGTATACAGATGTGTTACATTGTGGTGCAGGTTCAATAACCCATTGAGTGCACACCCAGAAGGCAGCCCCTTTAGGTCAGATATAAGGTTACAGAGCAGGGGGGAAGTTAGGAATAATACAGGGTGTAGGGATTTGGGGGTGCAGATAATTAACCATTAATAGAGAGAGGTTACGAATCCCCCAAAACACATTTGCTTTGCGTCTGGGCCCCGGTCTGCATTTGGTGCCCACAGAACGAAGGCCAAACTATGGGGCTCTGGGACCCCCCAAATATATTACTGGGATAATGACACCATACTCTCTTACTGCCGCCCCTATCCCCCCTTTTCTTTACCACTTTCTGCCCCCCCCTGTGTGAGTGTGTGCCCCCCTGTGTGTGTGTGCCCCCCCTGTGTGAGTGGGTGCCCCCCTGTGTGTGTGTGCCCCCCCTGTGTGAGTGTGTTCCCCCCTGTGTGTGTGTGTGCCCCCCCCTGTGTGAGTGTGTGCCCCCCTGTGTGTGTGCCCCCCTGTGTGTGTGCCCCCCTGTGTGTGTGCCCCCCCTGTATGAGTGTGTACCCCCCTGTGTGTGTGTGCCCCCCCTGTGTGAGTGGGTGCCCCCCTGTGTGTGTGTGCCCCCCCTGTGTGAGTGTGTGCCCCCCTGTGTGAGTGTGTGCCCCCCTGTGTGAGTGTGTGCCCCCCCTGTATGAGTGTGTGCCCCCCTGTGTGTGTGCCCCCTGTGTAAGTGTGTGCCCCCCTGTGTGTGGGTGCCCACCCTGTATGAGTGTGTGCCCCCCTGTGTGTGTGTGCCCCCCTGTGTGAGTGTGTGCCCCCTGTGTGTGTGTGCCCCCCCTGTGTGAGTGTGTGCCCCCCTGTGTGAGTGTGTGCCCCCCTGTGTGTGTGCCCCCCCTGTGTGAGTGAGTGTGTGCCCCCCCTGTGAGTGTGTGCCCCCCCTGTGTGAGTGTGTGCCCCCCCTGTGTGAGTGTGTGCCACCCCTGTATGAGTGTGTGCCCCCCTGTGTGTGTGCCCCCCTGTGTGTGTGTGTGCCCCCCCTGTATGAGTGTGTGCCCCCCTGTGTGTGTGTGCCCCCCTGTGTGTGTGTGCCCCCCTGTGTGAGTGGGTGCCCCCCTGTGTGAGTGGGTGCCCCCCTGTGTGTGTGTTCCCCCCCTGTGTGAGTGTGTGCCCCCCTGTGTGAGTGCCCCCCCTGTGTGAGTGAGTGTGTGCCCCCCCTGTGAGTGTGTGCCCCCCCTGTGAGTGTGTGCCCCCCCTGTGTGAGTGTGTGCCCCCTGTGTGTGTGTGCCCCCCCTGTGTGAGTGTGTGCCCCCCTGTGTGAGTGTGTGCCCCCCTGTGTGAGTGTGTGCCCCCCTGTGTGAGTGTGTGCCCCCTGTGTGTGTGCCCCCCCTGTGTGAGTGAGTGTGTGCCCCCCCTGTGAGTGTGTGCCCCCCCTGTGAGTGTGTGCCCCCCCTGTGTGAGTGTGTGCCCCCCCTGTGTGAGTGTGTGCCCCCCTGTGTGTGTGCCCCCCATCACTCTGAGCCCCCCTTATAATCCCCCAGATGTGACACACTCCGGTATCTGCGTATAATGCACAGTGTCTATATTTCTATTCCTTTTAATAACCGCGTTAATCACACATCGAGACACCGGTTTAATAAAACTTCCATGTAGCTGGAAGCGCAGAGAAATTTCCCCTGAAATCTGCCGTGTTTAGTAGAAAGGGCCCGCGAGGGCCCCGCGTTACATAACGCCAGCACTGTAAAGAGGCATACATTTATAGAGATCTGTGTTAATCAGATGTTAGTTGGTGTGTGTGAGTGGGCGTGGGGATAAGTGTGTGGGGGTGAGTGTGTGAGAGACTGGGTGTGAGTGAATGAGGGTGGGTGAGTGTAGGTGAGTAAGTGTGTGTGTGTGTGTGTGTGAGTGAGTGTGGGTGAGTGTTCATTGGGGTGAGTGAGGGTGAGTATTGGTTGGGGTGTGAGTGAGGGTGAGTGAGTGCTAGTGTGGGTGAGTGAGTGCTAGTGTGGGTGGGTGTAGGTTGATGTGAGTGAGTGATAGTGTGGGTGAGTGAGGGTGAGTGTTGGTTGGGGTAGGTGAGGGTGAGTGTTGGTTGTGGTGAGTGAGGGTGTTGGTTGGGGTGAGTGAGGGTGTGAGTGTTGGTTGGGGTGAGTGAGGGGTGAGTGTTGGTTGGGGTGAGTGAGGGATGAGTGTTGGTTGGGGTGTGAGTGGTGGTTGGGGTGAGTGAGGGTGTGAGTTGTTTGGGGTGAGTGAGTGATAGTGTGGGTGAGTGAGGGGTGAGTGATAGTGTGGGTGAGTGTTGGTTGGGGTGAGTGATAGTGTGTGAGTGAGGAGGTGGGTGTTGGTTGGGGTGAGTGAGGGGTGAGGTTTGGTTGGGGTGAGTTAGTGAGGGGTGAGTGTTGGTTGGGGTGAGTGATAGTGTGGGTGAGTGAGGGTGTGAGTGTTGGTTGGGGTGAGTTAGTGAGGGGTGAGTGTTGGTTGGGGTGAGTGGTAGTGTTGGTGAGTGATGGTGTGAGTGTTGGTTGGGGTGAGTGAGAGGTGAGTGTTGGTTGGGGTGAGTGAGGGATGAGTGTTGGTTGGGGTGTGAGTGGTGGTTGGGGTGAGTGAGGGTGTGAGTTGTTTGGGGTGAGTGAGTGATAGTGTGGATGAGTGAGTGAGGGGTGAGTGATAGTGTGGGTGAGTGTTGGTTGGGGTGAGTGATAGTGTGTGAGTGAGGAGGTGGGTGTTGGTTGGGGTGAGTGAGGGGTGAGGTTTGGTTGGGTGGTGTGAGTGTTGGTTGGGGTGAGTTAGTGAGGGGTGAGTGTTGGTTGGGGTGAGTGGTAGTGTTGGTGAGTGATAGTGTGAGTGTTGGTTGGGGTGAGTTAGTGAGGTGTGAGTGTTGGTTGGGGTGAGTGATAGTGTGGGTGAGTGAGTGAGGGTGTGAGTGTTGGTTGGGGTGAGTTATAGTGTGTGTGAGTGAGGGTGGGTTAAAAAGAGCACAAGCCACAAGGGTCCCTTCTTCAGGTGTGCAGCCTCTTATCGGACCAACACGAATACATTATACAAACATCATATTCACTTATAGTCACCCCAAGAAACCCAAGGGGTCCCCATAACTCACCATGTGTTCCACTAAAGGGTTAACATTTCCACATAGGCCATACATATTATGCTCTGTGTTGTACTTGTAGGGTGTTTATATGGTGGGGTAGGTAGGGTAACCCCTCTGGTGCCTGATGATGTTCCTATACAATGCGTTTGTAGTCTCAGGCATCACAGGAGTTACATCACCTTCTGCCATGTGGTATAGAAATTCAAATATATAAACCTACAGTATGTGAAAAAAAGTGTGAAATCTCCTCCCACCCCAACCCTCACTCACTCACCCACACCATCACTCAGCCCAACCAACACTCACCCTCACTCACTCGCCCACACCATCACTCAGCCCAACCAACACTCACCCTCACTCACTCACTCACTCACACTATCCCTCACTCACCCAACCAACACTCATCCCTCACTCACACTATCACTCAGCCCAACCAACACTCACCCTCACTCACTCACACTATCCCTCACTCACCCCAACCAACACTCACCCCTCACTCACACTATCACTCAGCCCAACCAACACTCACCCTCACTCACGTACCCACACCATCACTCAGCCCAAACAACACTAATCCTCACTCACTCACACTATCCCTCACTCACCCCAACATCCCGTATTATAAGAACTGAAAGTGGTAACCCTACCCCTATAATAAAGGTGCAGGTCTGTGCAGGATATATCTGTAGCGGGCTTGTGAACGGCACAGTGCCACCCAGTGTTACTGCAGGGTATTGCTGTCCCTGTAGTGAGATGCCAGCCTGGAGCAGGTGACAGGTCACAGGTCACAAGAGAACATGAGGTCAGGTCCCAGGTCCCAGACAGAGCAGGGATGACTCTATTCATGCAGTCACTGTGTCCCTGTCCCCATCCATCTCACTCTGTCCCCTCTGTGTCTGCTTAACCTCTCCCTCTCCCTATTTATCTTACTTCCAGCTCCCTCCCACACTCTCACTGCACTCTCCTCTCTCTCCTTCTCTCACCCTCTCTCTCACTGTACTCTCCTCTCTCTCCTTCTCTCACCCTCTCTCTCTCACTGTACTCTCCTCACTCTCCTTCTCTCACTGTACTCTCCTTCTGTCACCCCCTCTCTCTCTCTCTCCCCTTCTCTCACCCTGTCTCACCCCCCCCCCCCCTCTCTCTCTCTCTCTCTCTCTCTCTCTCACCCCGTCTCTCTCTCTCACTGTACTCTCCTCCCTCTCCTTCTCTCACCCTCTCTCTCTCACTGTACTCTCCTTCTGTCACCCTCTCTCTCTCTCTCTCTCACCCTGTCTCACCCCCCTCACTCTCTCTCACTCAGTCTCTCTCACTGTACTCTCTTCACTCTCCTTCTCTCACCCTCTCTCTCTCACTGCACTCTCCTTCTCTCTCACTGTACTCTCTCTCTCTCTCACCCCCATCTCTCTCTCTCACCCCGTCTCACTGTACTCTCCTTCTCTCGCCCGCTCTCTCTCACTGTTCTCTCACCCCCCCTCTCTCACTGTACTCTCCTCACTCTCTCACCCCGTCTCTCTCACTGTACTCTCCTCTCACCCCATCTCTCTCACTGTACTCTCCTTCTCTCACCCTCTCTCTCTCACTGTACTCTCCTTCTCTCACCCTCTCTCTCTCATCTTCTCTCTCTCTCACTGTACTCTCCTCACTCTCCTTATCTCACCCCGTCTCTCTCTCTCACTGTACTCTCCTCACTCTCCTTATCTCACCCTGTCTCTCTCACTGTACTCTCCTCACTCTCCTTCTCTCACTGTACTCTCCTTCTCTCACCCCATCTCTCTCACTGAACTTTCCTCACTCTCGTTCTCTCGCCCACTCTCTCTCTCTCTTTCACTGTAATCTCCTCACTCTCCTTCTCTCACCCACTGTCTCTCTCACTTGTACTCTCCGCACTCTCCTTCTCTCACCCCCTGTCCCTCCCACTCTCTCCTCTCACCCCGTCTCTCTCTCTCTCTCACTCACTGTACTCTCCTTCTCACCCCCTGTCCCTCCCACTCTCTCACTGTACTCTCCTTCTCACCCCGTCTCTCTCTCACACTGTACTCTCGTCACTCTCCTTCTCACCCCCTGTCCCTCCCAGTCTCTCTCACTGTACTCTCCTTCTCTCACCCCGTCTCTTTCTCTCACTGTACTCTCGTCACTCTCCTTTCACCCCGTCTCTCTCTCTCTCTCACTGTACTCTCGTCACTCTCCTCTCACCCCGTCTCTCTCTCTCTCTCTCACTGTACTCTCTTCACTCTCCTTCTCTCACCCACTCTCTCTCTCTCTTTCACTGTACTCTCCTCACTCTCCTTCTCTCACCCACTCTCTCTCTCTCACTGTACTCTCCTCACTCTCACCCCCTGTCCCTCCTACTCTCTCTCTCCTCTCACCCGTCTCTCTCTCTCTCCCTCACTCACTGTACTCTCCTCACTCTCCTTCTCACCCCGTCCCTCCCAGTCTCTCTCACAGTACTCTCCTTCTCTCACCCCGTCTCTCTCTCACACTGTACTCTCGTCACTCTCCTTCTCTCACCCCGTCTCTCTCTCTCACTTTGTACTCTCTTATGTGTGCTCCTCACTCTCCTTCTCTCTCTTACCCTCTCTCTCCTCCCTTCTGTGTACTCCTCTCTCCTTCTCTCACCCCGTCTCTCTCACCACCCTGCCTCTCTCATCTCACCCCTGTCTCTCTCTCCTCCCTTCTGTGTGCTCCTCACTCTCCTTCTCTCACCTCCGTCTCTCGCTCTCTCCTTATTCTATCTCCCACCTCCATCTCTCCCACCTGTCTCTCTCTCCGTATTCTCTCTTTCAGCCCATGTCTCCCTCACCCTCTGTCTCCCTCACCCTCTGTCTCCCTCACCCTCTGTCTCCCTCACCCTCTGTCTCCCTCACCCTCTGTCTCCCTCACCCTCTGTCTCCCTCACCCTCTGTCTCCCTCACCCTCTGTCTCCCTCACCCTCTGTCTCCCTCACCCTCTGTCTCCCTCACCCTCTGTCTCCCTCACCCTCTGTCTCCCTCACCCTCTGTCTCCCTCACCCTCTGTCTCCCTCACCCTCTGTCTCCCTCACCATCTGTCTCCCTCACCCTGTCTCCCTCACCCTCATCTCCCTTACCCCCCGTCTCTCACCCCATCTTTTTCAACCCCGCCTCTCTCACCCTCCATTTCTCTCTCCCTCCTCTGCCTCCCCCCCCCCCCCGTCTCTCACCCCCGTCTCTCACGCCCCTGTCTCTCACCCCTCCCGCCTCTCTCTCCTTCCCAGTAAATAGTGAGAATCTGGGTAATTTAGTTAATTAGATATATCACCATTTGAACGACTGTTAATACACCACTCACGGACTTTCTATCTCCTCGCCCCAATGAGTAGTCTCAGTCTGTCTCTTTCATTCTCTTTTACCTTTGTCCTGTCTCTTGCTGTCTCCCCCCCACCCACCCCTGCCTCCCCCCCTCCCTCCTCTCACATACTTTCCCTGCCTATAACAATCAGATACATCTCTGTCCTGATTTGTATTATTTCTGCTTGGTAACTAATTAACTCTTATCCTTCTTTGTAAAAGAAGAATTAAAATTGATGGTTGGAATTAAAATCTACAGTAACAACTGAAACTTGAAAAGAAAGGGAACTAGTTACAGTTACTGATTACTGTCACACATAACTAGTTACTGTCATACATAACTAGTTACAGTTACTGATTACTGTCACACAACTAGTTACAGTTACTGATTACTGTCACCCATAACTAGTTACTGTCACACATAACTAGTTACAGTTACTGATTACTGTCACACATAACTAGTTACAGTTACTGATTACTGTCACACATAGAACTAGTTACAGTTACTGATTACAGTCACACATAGAACTAGTTACAGTTACTGTCACACATAGAACTAGTTACAGTTAATGATTACTGTCACACATAACTAGTTACAGTTACTGATTACTGTCACACATAGAACTAGTTACAGTTACTGTCACACAACTAGTTACAGTTACTGATTACTGTCACACATAGAACTAGTTACGTCATACATAACTAGTTACAGTTACTGATTACTGTCACACAACTAGTTACAGTTACTGATTACTGTCACACATAACTAGTTACAGTTACTGATTACTGTCACACAACTAGTTACAGTTACTGATTACTGTCACACATAACTAGTTACAGTTACTGATTACTGTCACACAACTAGTTACAGTTACTGATTACTGTCACACATAACTAGTTACAGTTACTGATTACTGTCACACATAGAACTAGTTACAGTTACTGTCACACATAGAACTAGTTACAGTTAATGATTACTGTCACACATAACTAGTTACAGTTACTGATTACTGTCACACATAGAACTAGTTACAGTCACACAACTAGTTACAGTTACTGATTACTATCACACATAGAACTAGTTACAGTTACTGATTACTGTCACACATAACTAGATACAGTTACTCATTACTGTCACACATAGAACTAGTTACAGTTAAATAAGTAAAATTGATGGTTGGAATTAAAATCTACAGTAACAACTGAAACTTGAAAAGAAAGGGAACTAGTTACAGTTACTGATTACTGTCACACATAACTAGTTACTGTCATACATAACTAGTTACAGTTACTGATTACTGTCACACAACTAGTTACAGTTACTGATTACTGTCACACATAACTAGTTACTGTCACACATAACTAGTTACAGTTACTGATTACTGTCACACATAACTAGTTACAGTTACTGATTACTGTCACACATAGAACTAGTTACAGTTACTGATTACAGTCACACATAGAACTAGTTACAGTTACTGTCACACATAGAACTAGTTACAGTTAATGATTACTGTCACACATAACTAGTTACAGTTACTGATTACTGTCACACATAGAACTAGTTACAGTTACTGTCACACAACTAGTTACAGTTACTGATTACTGTCACACATAGAACTAGTTACGTCATACATAACTAGTTACAGTTACTGATTACTGTCACACAACTAGTTACAGTTACTGATTACTGTCACACATAACTAGTTACAGTTACTGATTACTGTCACACAACTAGTTACAGTTACTGATTACTGTCACACATAACTAGTTACAGTTACTGATTACTGTCACACAACTAGTTACAGTTACTGATTACTGTCACACATAACTAGTTACAGTTACTGATTACTGTCACACAACTAGTTACAGTTACTGATTACTGTCACACATAGAACTAGTTACAGTTAATGATTACTGTCACACATAACTAGTTACAGTTACTGATTACTGTCACACATAGAACTAGTTACAGTCACACAACTAGTTACAGTTACTGATTACTGTCACACATAGAACTAGTTACAGTTACTGATTACTGTCACACATAACTAGATTCAGTTACTCATTACTGTCACACATAGAACTAGTTACAGTTACTGATTACTGTCACACATAGAACTAGTTACAGTTACTGATTACTGTCACACATAGAACTAGTTACAGTTAATGATTACTGTCACACATAGAACTAGTTACAGTTAATGATTACTGTCACACATAACTAGTTACAGTTACTGATTACTGTCACACATAGAACTAGTTACAGTTACTGATTACTGTCACACATAACTAGTTTCAGTTACTGATTACTGTCACACACAGAGAACTAGTTACAGTTAATGATTACTGTCACACATAACTAGTTACAGTTACTGTCACACATAACTAGTTACAGTTACTGATTACTGTCACACAACTAGTTTCAGTCACTGATTATGGTCACACATAGAACTAGTTACAGTTACTGATTACTGTCACACAACTAGTTTCAGTTACTGATTACTGTCACACATAGAACTAGTTACAGTTACTGATTACTGTCACACACAGAGAACTAGTTACAGTAACTGATTACTGTCACACACATAGAACTAGTTACAGTTACTGTCACACATAACTAGTTACAGTTACTGATTACTGTCACACATAGAACTAGTTACAGTTACTGATTACTGTCACACAACTAGTTTCAGTTACTGATTACTGTCACACATAGAACTAGTTACAGTTACTGATTACTGTCACACACAGAGAACTAGTTACAGTAACTGATTACTGTCACACACATAGAACTAGTTACAGTTACTGATTACTGTCACACAACTAGTTACAGTTACTGATTACTGTCACACATAACTAGTTACAGTTACTGATTACTGTCACACAACTAGTTACAGTTACTGATTACTGTCACACATAACTAGTTACAGTTACTGATTACTGTCACACAACTAGTTACAGTTACTGATTACTGTCACACATAACTAGTTACAGTTACTGATTACTGTCACACATAGAACTAGTTACAGTTACTGTCACACATAGAACTAGTTACAGTTAATGATTACTGTCACACATAACTAGTTACAGTTACTGATTACTGTCACACATAGAACTAGTTACAGTCACACAACTAGTTACAGTTACTGATTACTATCACACATAGAACTAGTTACAGTTACTGATTACTGTCACACATAACTAGATACAGTTACTCATTACTGTCACACATAGAACTAGTTACAGTTAAATAAGTAAAATTGATGGTTGGAATTAAAATCTACAGTAACAACTGAAACTTGAAAAGAAAGGGAACTAGTTACAGTTACTGATTACTGTCACACAACTAGTTACAGTTACTGATTACTGTCACACATAACTAGTTACTGTCACACATAACTAGTTACAGTTACTGATTACTGTCACACATAACTAGTTACAGTTACTGATTACTGTCACACATAGAACTAGTTACAGTTACTGATTACAGTCACACATAGAACTAGTTACAGTTACTGTCACACATAGAACTAGTTACAGTTAATGATTACTGTCACACATAACTAGTTACAGTTACTGATTACTGTCACACATAGAACTAGTTACAGTTACTGTCACACAACTAGTTACAGTTACTGATTACTGTCACACATAGAACTAGTTACGTCATACATAACTAGATACAGTTACTGATTACTGTCACACAACTAGTTACAGTTACTGATTACTGTCACACATAACTAGTTACAGTTACTGATTACTGTCACACAACTAGTTACAGTTACTGATTACTGTCACACATAACTAGTTACAGTTACTGATTACTGTCACACAACTAGTTACAGTTACTGATTACTGTCACACATAACTAGTTACAGTTACTGATTACTGTCACACATAGAACTAGTTACAGTTACTGTCACACATAGAACTAGTTACAGTTAATGATTACTGTCACACATAACTAGTTACAGTTACTGATTACTGTCACACATAGAACTAGTTACAGTCACACAACTAGTTACAGTTACTGATTACTGTCACACATAGAACTAGTTACAGTTACTGATTACTGTCACACATAACTAGATTCAGTTACTCATTACTGTCACACATAGAACTAGTTACAGTTACTGATTACTGTCACACATAGAACTAGTTACAGTTACTGATTACTGTCACACATAGAACTAGTTACAGTTAATGATTACTGTCACACATAACTAGTTACAGTTACTGATTACTGTCACACATAGAACTAGTTACAGTTACTGATTACTGTCACACATAACTAGTTTCAGTTACTGATTACTGTCACACACAGAGAACTAGTTACAGTTAATGATTACTGTCACACATAACTAGTTACAGTTACTGTCACACATAACTAGTTACAGTTACTGATTACTGTCACACAACTAGTTTCAGTCACTGATTATGGTCACACATAGAACTAGTTACAGTTACTGATTACTGTCACACAACTAGTTTCAGTTACTGATTACTGTCACACATAGAACTAGTTACAGTTACTGATTACTGTCACACACAGAGAACTAGTTACAGTAACTGATTACTGTCACACATAGAACTAGTTACGTCATACATAACTAGTTACAGTTACTGATTACTGTCACACAACTAGTTACAGTTACTGATTACTGTCACACATAACTAGTTACAGTTACTGATTACTGTCACACAACTAGTTACAGTTACTGATTACTGTCACACATAACTAGTTACAGTTACTGATTACTGTCACACAACTAGTTACAGTTACTGATTACTGTCACACATAACTAGTTACAGTTACTGATTACTGTCACACATAGAACTAGTTACAGTTACTGTCACACATAGAACTAGTTACAGTTAATGATTACTGTCACACATAACTAGTTACAGTTACTGATTACTGTCACACATAGAACTAGTTACAGTCACACAACTAGTTACAGTTACTGATTACTGTCACACATAGAACTAGTTACAGTTACTGATTACTGTCACACATAACTAGATTCAGTTACTCATTACTGTCACACATAGAACTAGTTACAGTTACTGATTACTGTCACACATAGAACTAGTTACAGTTACTGATTACTGTCACACATAGAACTAGTTACAGTTAATGATTACTGTCACACATAACTAGTTACAGTTACTGATTACTGTCACACATAGAACTAGTTACAGTTACTGATTACTGTCACACATAACTAGTTTCAGTTACTGATTACTGTCACACACAGAGAACTAGTTACAGTTAATGATTACTGTCACACATAACTAGTTACAGTTACTGTCACACATAACTAGTTACAGTTACTGATTACTGTCACACAACTAGTTTCAGTCACTGATTATGGTCACACATAGAACTAGTTACAGTTACTGATTACTGTCACACAACTAGTTTCAGTTACTGATTACTGTCACACATAACTAGTTACAGTTACTGATTACTGTCACACATAGAACTAGTTACAGTTACTGTCACACATAGAACTAGTTACAGTTAATGATTACTGTCACACATAACTAGTTACAGTTACTGATTACTGTCACACATAGAACTAGTTACAGTCACACAACTAGTTACAGTTACTGATTACTATCACACATAGAACTAGTTACAGTTACTGATTACTGTCACACATAACTAGATACAGTTACTCATTACTGTCACACATAGAACTAGTTACAGTTAAATAAGTAAAATTGATGGTTGGAATTAAAATCTACAGTAACAACTGAAACTTGAAAAGAAAGGGAACTAGTTACAGTTACTGATTACTGTCACACATAACTAGTTACTGTCATACATAACTAGTTACAGTTACTGATTACTGTCACACAACTAGTTACAGTTACTGATTACTGTCACACATAACTAGTTACTGTCACACATAACTAGTTACAGTTACTGATTACTGTCACACATAACTAGTTACAGTTACTGATTACTGTCACACATAGAACTAGTTACAGTTACTGATTACAGTCACACATAGAACTAGTTACAGTTACTGTCACACATAGAACTAGTTACAGTTAATGATTACTGTCACACATAACTAGTTACAGTTACTGATTACTGTCACACATAGAACTAGTTACAGTTACTGTCACACAACTAGTTACAGTTACTGATTACTGTCACACATAGAACTAGTTACGTCATACATAACTAGTTACAGTTACTGATTACTGTCACACAACTAGTTACAGTTACTGATTACTGTCACACATAACTAGTTACAGTTACTGATTACTGTCACACAACTAGTTACAGTTACTGATTACTGTCACACATAACTAGTTACAGTTACTGATTACTGTCACACAACTAGTTACAGTTACTGATTACTGTCACACATAACTAGTTACAGTTACTGATTACTGTCACACATAGAACTAGTTACAGTTACTGTCACACATAGAACTAGTTACAGTTAATGATTACTGTCACACATAACTAGTTACAGTTACTGATTACTGTCACACATAGAACTAGTTACAGTCACACAACTAGTTACAGTTACTGATTACTGTCACACATAGAACTAGTTACAGTTACTGATTACTGTCACACATAACTAGATTCAGTTACTCATTACTGTCACACATAGAACTAGTTACAGTTACTGATTACTGTCACACATAGAACTAGTTACAGTTACTGATTACTGTCACACATAGAACTAGTTACAGTTAATGATTACTGTCACACATAACTAGTTACAGTTACTGATTACTGTCACACATAGAACTAGTTACAGTTACTGATTACTGTCACACATAACTAGTTTCAGTTACTGATTACTGTCACACACAGAGAACTAGTTACAGTTAATGATTACTGTCACACATAACTAGTTACAGTTACTGTCACACATAACTAGTTACAGTTACTGATTACTGTCACACAACTAGTTTCAGTCACTGATTATGGTCACACATAGAACTAGTTACAGTTACTGATTACTGTCACACAACTAGTTTCAGTTACTGATTACTGTCACACATAGAACTAGTTACAGTTACTGATTACTGTCACACACAGAGAACTAGTTACAGTAACTGATTACTGTCACACACATAGAACTAGTTACAGTTACTGTCACACATAACTAGTTACAGTTACTGATTACTGTCACACATAGAACTAGTTACAGTTACTGATTACTGTCACACAACTAGTTTCAGTTACTGATTACTGTCACACATAGAACTAGTTACAGTTACTGATTACTGTCACACACAGAGAACTAGTTACAGTAACTGATTACTGTCACACACATAGAACTAGTTACAGTTACTGATTACTGTCACACACATAGATCTTGTTACAGTTACTGATTACTGTCACACACAGAGAACTAGTTACAGTTACTGATTACTGTCACACACATAGAACTAGTTACAGTTACTGATTACTGTCACACACATAGAACTAGTTACAGTTACTGATTACTGTCACACACAGAGAACTAGTTACAGTTACTGATTACTGTCACACACATAGAACTAGTTACAGTTACTGATTACTGTCACACACAGAGAACTAGTTACAGTAACTGATTACTGTCACACACATAGAACTAGTTACAGTTACTGATTACTGTCACACACATAGATCTTGTTACAGTTACTGATTACTGTCACACACAGAGAACTAGTTACAGTTACTGATTACTGTCACACACATAGAACTAGTTACAGTTACTGATTACTGTCACACACATAGAACTAGTTACAGTTACTGATTACTGTCACACACATAGAACTCGTTACAGTTACAGTTACAGATTACTGTCACACATAACTAGATTCAGTTACTCATTACTGTCACACATAGAACTAGTTACAGTTACTCATTACTGTCACACATAGAACTAGTTACAGTTACTGATTACTGTCACACATAGAACTAGTTACAGTTAATGATTACTGTCACACATAACTAGTTACAGTTACTGATTACTGTCACACATAGAACTAGTTACAGTTACTGATTACTGTCACACATAACTAGTTTCAGTTACTGATTACTGTCACACACAGAGAACTAGTTACAGTTAATGATTACTGTCACACATAACTAGTTACAGTTACTGTCACACATAACTAGTTACAGTTACTGATTACTGTCACACAACTAGTTTCAGTCACTGATTACGGTCACACATAGAACTAGTTACAGTTACTGATTACTGTCACACATAGAACTAGTTACAGTTACTGATTACTGTCACACATAGAACTAGTTACAGTTACTGATTACTGTCACACATAGAACTAGTTACAGTTAATGATTGCTGTCACACATAACTAGTTACAGTTACTGATTACTGTCACACATATAACTAGTTACAGTTACTGTCACACATAACTAGTTACAGTTACTGATTACTGTCACACATAGAACTAGTTACAGTTACTGATTACTGTCACACAACTAGTTTCAGTTACTGATTACTGTCACACATAGAACTAGTTACAGTTACTGATTACTGTCACACACAGAGAACTAGTTACAGTAACTGATTACTGTCACACACATAGAACTAGTTACAGTTACTGATTACTGTCACACACATAGATCTTGTTACAGTTACTGATTACTGTCACACACAGAGAACTAGTTACAGTTACTGATTACTGTCACACACATAGAACTAGTTACAGTTACTGATTACTGTCACACACATAGAACTAGTTACAGTTACTGATTACTGTCACACACAGAGAACTAGTTACAGTTACTGATTACTGTCACACACATAGAACTAGTTACAGTTACTGATTACTGTCACACACAGAGAACTAGTTACAGTAACTGATTACTGTCACACACATAGAACTAGTTACAGTTACTGATTACTGTCACACACATAGATCTTGTTACAGTTACTGATTACTGTCACACACAGAGAACTAGTTACAGTTACTGATTACTGTCACACACATAGAACTAGTTACAGTTACTGATTACTGTCACACACAGAACTAGTTACAGTTACTGATTACTGTCACACACATAGAACTCGTTACAGATTACTGTCACACACAGAAGTGATAGGGGAGGTTTGGAAAGATCTGTACATGTGAAGAAGAGACCTGTGAGGTTTGGAAAGTTCTGTACAGGTGAATAAGAGACCTGTGAGATTTGGAAAGCTTTGTACGGGTAAATAAGAGACCTGTGAGGTTAGGGAATCTCTTTACACATGAAGAAGAGACCTGTGAGGTTTGGAAAGCTCTGTACACATGAAGAAGAGACATGTGAGGTTTGGAAAGCTCTGTACACATGAAGAAGAGACCTGTGAGGTTAGGGAAGCTCTGTACACATGAAGAAGAGACCTGTGAGGTTAGGGAAGCTCTGTACACAATATTACATCCTTACGGAACCACGCTATTGGTTGAAGGGTTGTATTTCAGCGTATACATTGTGGTTTTGTGTGTGGCTGGTGTGCTGCCCTTATAGCAGCAGGTTGGTGTATATGTTTGAGTTGTGCTTGGATAGGGGGCTTGCTTTGCTGTGTATGGGTGAGGCTGGCACAGCTGCTGCCCACACTACTAGATCGTCATCACTCTGCATTTGACAACTTTTGCCTGGGGCAGCTGTGTCACGTCAGTGTGCGGAAATGTAGGGGTTAAGTGCAGCATGGCAGAGAAGGTTAGTGTCCGCAGGGGGTGTGCGTCATTCTGTGAAGTCCGGGGGGCTCAAACAGCATGAGGTGAAGAGGTGAGAAACAGGGGTGCAGAGCTCTATACTGAGATCAATGTGCAGGTATAAAGGAGAATATACTGTACAATATGTACAGTATATAGTGAGGGGGAGAGTGAGAGCAGGGGGAGAGAGAGCAGGAGGAGAGGGAGAAAGAGGGAGAAAGGGGGAGAGAAGGAGAAGAGAGAGGTGTTAAGGATGAAAAGGGAGAGAGAGGCAAGAGAGGTGTTAAGGAGGAAAGGGGAGAGAGAGAGAGAGAGGGGGGGGAGAGAGAGAGAGAGGGGGGGGGGAGAGAGAGAGGGGGGGGGAGAGAGAGAGGGGGGGGGGGAGAGAGAGAGAGAGGGGGGGGGGAGAGAGAGAGAGAGGGGGGGGGGGGAGAGAGAGAGAGAGGGGGGGGGGAGAGAGAGAGAGAGAGGGGGGGGGGAGAGAGAGAGAGGGGGGGGGGGAGAGAGAGAGGGGGGGGGAGAGAGAGAGGGGGGGGGGAGAGAGAGAGAGAGGGGGGGGGGAGAGAGAGAGAGGGGGGGGGGGAGAGAGAGAGAGAGGGGGGGGGGGGAGAGAGAGAGAGAGAGAGAGGGGGGGGGGGAGAGAGAGAGGGGGGGGGAGAGAGAGAGGGGGGGGGGAGAGAGAGGGGGGGGGAGAGAGAGAGAGAGGGGGGGGGGAGAGAGAGAGAGGGGGGGGGGGGAGAGAGAGAGAGGGGGGGGAGAGAGAGAGAGAGGGGGGGGAGAGAGAGAGAGAGGGGGGGGGAGAGAGAGAGAGAGAGAGGGGGGGGAGAGAGAGAGAGAGAGGGGGGGGGAGAGAGAGGGGGAGAGAGACCGTGGGGGAAGAGACCACAGGGGGGTGGAGGGAGAGAGATCGTGGGGGAAGAGACCACGGGGGGGAGAACCTGCAGGGGGAGAGAGATCGCAGGGGGAGAGACTCAGGAGAAAGACTGCTGGGGAGAGACTATAGACAGAGAGACCGCAGGGGGAGAGACGTCAACCTCCTCCGGAACGTCCAGGGGCACCAGGGGGAGAGACCATGGGGGGGAGGGAGACTGCGAGGGGAGAGGAGGGAGACCGCGAGGGGAGAGCCTGCGGGAGGGAGACCGCAAGGAGGGAGAGACTGCATATAACCCATCCCTTTAACCCCTCCAGATAACTCTACCTATTACCCCATATAACCCCTCCCTATAACCCCTCCAATTACCCCATATAACCCCTCCCTATAACGCCTCCAATTACCCCATATTACTCCTCCTATTAGCCCATATAACCCCTCCAGATAACTCTACCTATTACCCCATATAACCCCTCCCTATAACTCCTCCAATTACCCCATATAACCCTTCCCTATAACTCCTCCTATTACCCCATATAATCCCTCCCTATAACTCCTCCAATTACCCCATATAATCCCTCCCTATAACTCCTCCTATTACCCCATATAACCCCTCCCTATAACTCCTCCTTTTACCCCATATAACCTCTCCCTATAACGCCTCCAATTACCCCATATTACTCCTCCTATTAGCCCATATAACCCCTCCAGATAACTCTACCTATTACCCCATATAACCCCTCCCTATAACTCCTCCAATTACCCCATATAACCCTTCCCTATAACTCCTCCTATTACCCCATATAATCCCTCCCTATAACTCCTCCAATTACCCCATATAATCCCTCCCTATATCTCCTCCTATTACCCCATATAACCCCTCCCTATAACTCTTCCTATTGCCCCATATAACCCCTCCCTATAACTCTTCCTATTGCCCCATATAACCAATCCCTATAACGTGTAAGAGATGCAGCAGAGTAATGTGCAATAGGTGCAGCAGAGTAACGTGTAATAGTTGCAGCAGAGTAACGCGTAAAAATGCAGCAGAGTAACGTGTAATAGATGTAGCAAAGTAACGTGTAATAGATGAAGCAGAGTAACGTGTAGTAAGTGCAGCAGAGTAACGTGTAATAAGTGCAGCAGAGTAACGTGTAATAGATGCAGCAGAGTAACGTGTAATAGATGCAGCAGAGTAGCGTGTAATAGATGCAGCAGAGTAAGGTGTAATAGATGCAGCAGAGTAACGTGTAATAGGTGCAACAGAGTAACGTGTTATAGGTGCAGCAGAGTAACGTGTAATAGGTGCAGCAGAGTAACGCGTAATAGGTGCAGCAGAGTAATGCGTAATAGATGCAGCATAGTAACATGTAATAGATGCAGCAAAGTAACATGTAATAAGTGCAGCAGAGTAACATGTAATAGATGCAGCAGAGTAACGTGTAATAGATGCAGCAGAGTAACGTGTAATAGATGCAGCAGAGTAAGGTGTAATAGATGGAGCAGAGTAACGTGTAATAGGTGCAACAGAGTAACGTGTTATACTGTAGGTGCAGCAGAGTAACGTGTAATAGGTGCAGCAGAGTAACGTGTAATAGGTGCAGCAGAGTAACGCGTAATAGATGCAGCAGACTAACATGTAATAGATGCAGCAGAGTAACGTGTAATAAGTGCAGCAGAGTAACGTGTAATAGATGCAACAGAGTAACGTGTAATAGATGCTGCAGAGTAACGTGTAACAGATGCAGCAGAGTAACGTGTAATAGATGCAGCAGAGTAACGTGTAATAAGTGCAGCAGAGTAACGTGTAATAAGTGCAGCAGAGTAACGTGTAATAGATGCAGCAGAGTAACGTGTAAAGGTGCAGCAGAGTAACGTGTAACAGATGCAGCAGAGTAACGTGTAATAGATGCAGCAGAGTAACGTGTAATAAGTGCAGCAGAGTAACGGGTAATAAGTGCAGCAGAGTAACGTGTAATAGATGCAGCAGAGTAACGTGTAATAGGTGCAGCAGAGTAACGTGTAATAGATGCAACAGAGTAACGTGTAATAGGTGCAGCAGAGTAACGTGTAATAGATGCAGCAGAGTAACGTGTAATAGATGCAGCAGAGTAACGTGTAAAGGTGCAGCAGAGTAACGTGTAACAGATGCAGCAGAGTAACGTGTAATAGGTGCAGCAGAGTAACGTGTAATAGGTGCAGCAGAGTAACGTGTAATAGGTGCAGCAGAGTAACGTGTAATAAGTGCAGCAGAGTAAGGTGTAATAGATGCAGCAGAGTAAGGTGTAATAGATGCAGCAGAGTAACGTGTAATAGATGCAGCAGAGTGACGTGTAATAGATGCAGCAGAGTAACGTGTAATAGATGCAGCAGAGTATCGTGTAATAAGTGCAGCAGAGTAACGTGTAATAAGTGCAGCAGAGTAACGTGTAATAAGTGCAGCAGAGTAACGTGTAATTAGTGCAGCAGAGTAACGTGTAATAGATGCAGCAGAGTAACGTGTAATAGATGCAGCAGAGTAACGTGTAATAAGTGCAGCAGAGTAACGGGTAATAAGTGCATCAGATTAACGTGTAATAAGTGCAGCAGAGTAACGTGTAATAGATGCAGCAGAGTAACGTGTAATAAGTGCAGCAGAGTAACGTGTAATAAGTGCAGCAGAGTAACGTGTAATAGATGCAGCAGAGTAACGTGTAATAGATGCAGCAGAGTAACGTGTAATAGATGCAGCAGAGTAACGTGTAATAGATGCAGCAGAGTAAGGTGTAATAGATGCAGCAAAGTAACGTGTAATAGGTGCAACAGAGTAACGTGTAATAGGTGCAGCAGAGTAACGTGTAATAGGTGCAGCAGAGTAACGTGTAATAAGTGCAGCAGAGTAACGTGTAATAGATGCAGCAGAGTAACGTGTAATAAGTGCAGCAGAGTAACGTGTAATAGATGCAGCAGAGTAACGTGTAATAAGTGCAGCAGAGTAACGTGTAATAAGTGCAGCAGAGTAACGGGTAACAAGTACAGCAGAGTAACGTGTAATAGATGCAGCAGAGTAACGTGTAATAGATGGAGCAGAGTAACGTGTAATAGGTGCAGCAGAGTAACGTGTAATAGATGCAGCAGAGTAACGTGTAATAGATGCAGCAGAGTAACGTGTAAAGGTGCAGCAGAGTAACGTGTAATAAGTGCAGCAGAGTAACGGGTAACAAGTACAGCAGAGTAACATGTAATAGATGCAGCAGAGTAACGTGTAATAGATGCAGCAGAGTAACGTGTAACAAGTATAGCAGAGTAACGTGTAATAGATGCAGCAGAGTAACGGGTAATAAGTGCATCAGATTAACGTGTAATAAGTGCAGCAGAGTAACGTGTAATAGATGCAGCAGAGTAACGTGTAATGAGTGCAGCAGAGTAACGTGTAATAAGTGCAGCAGAGTAACGTGTAATAAGTGCAGCAGAGTAACGTGTAATAGATGCAGCAGAGTAACGTGTAATAGATGCAGCAGAGTAACGTGTAATAGATGCAGCAGAGTAACGTGTAATAGATGCAGCAGAGTAAGGTGTAATAGATGCAGCAAAGTAACGTGTAATAGGTGCAACAGAGTAACGTGTAATAGGTGCAGCAGAGTAACGTGTAATAGGTGCAGCAGAGTAACGTGTAATAAGTGCAGCAGAGTAACGTGTAATAGATGCAGCAGAGTAACGTGTAATAAGTGCAGCAGAGTAACGTGTAATAGATGCAGCAGAGTAACGTGTAATAAGTGCAGCAGAGTAACGGGTAACAAGTGCAGAAGAGTAACGGGTAACAAGTACAGCAGAGTAACGTGTAATAGATGCAGCAGAGTAACGTGTAATAGATGCAGCAGAGTAACGTGTAATAGGTGCAGCAGAGTAACGTGTAATAGATGCAGCAGAGTAACGTGTAATAGATGCAGCAGAGTAACGTGTAAAGGTGCAGCAGAGTAACGTGTAATAAGTGCAGCAGAGTAACGGGTAACAAGTACAGCAGAGTAACGTGTAATAGATGCAGCAGAGTAAGGTGTAATAGATGCAGCAGAGTAAGGTGTAATAGGTGCAGCAGAGTAACGTGTAATAGATGCAGCAGAGTAAGGTGTAATAGGTGCAGCAGAGTAACGTGTAATAGGTGCAGCAGAGTAACGTGTAATAGATGCAGCAGAGTAAGGTGTAATAGGTGCAGCAGAGTAACGTGTAATAGATGCAGCAGAGTAAGGTGTAATAGGTGCAGCAGAGTAACGTGTAATAGATGCAGCAGAGTAAGGTGTAATAGGTGCAGCAGAGTAACGTGTAATAGGTGCAGCAGAGTAACGTGTAATAGATGCAGCAGAGTAAGGTGTAATAGGTGCAGCAGAGTAACGTGTAATAGATGCAGCAGAGTAAGGTGTAATAGGTGCAGCAGAGTAACGTGTAATAGGTGCAGCAGAGTAACGTGTAATAGATGCAGCAGAGTAACGTGTAATAGGTGCAGCAGAGTAACGTGTAATAGGTGCAGCAGAGTAACGTGTAATAAGTGCAGCAGAGTAACGTGTAATAGGTGCAGCAGAGTAACGTGTAATAAGTGCAGCAGAGTAACGTGTAATAGATGCAGCAGAGTAACGTGTAATAGATGCAGCAGAGTAACGTGTAATAGATGCAGCAGAGTAAGGTGTAATAGATGCAGCAGAGTAACGTGTAATAGATGCAGCAGAGTAACGTGTAATAGATGCAGCAGAGTAACGTGTAATAGATGCAGCAGAGTAACGTGTAATAAGTGCAGCAGAGTAACGTTTAATAGATGCAGCAAAGTAACGTGTAATAAGTGCAGCAGAGTAACGTGTAATAAGTGCAGCAGAGTAACGTGTAATAAGTGCATCAGAGTAACGTGTAATAAGTGCAGCAAAGTAACGTGTAATAGATGCAGCAGAGTAACGTGTAATAAGTGCAGCAGAGTAACGTGTAATAAGTGCAGCAGAGTAACGTGTAATAAGTGCAGCAGAGTAACGTGTAATAGATACAGCAGAGTAACGTGTAATAGATGCAGCAGAGTAACGTGTAATAGATGCAGCAGAGTAACGTGTAATAGATGCAGCAGAGTAAGGTGTAATAGATGCAGCAGAGTAACGTGTAATAGGTGCAACAGAGTAACGTGTAATAAATGCAGCAGAGTAACGGGTAATAGATGCAGCAGAGTAACGGGTAATAGATGCAGCAGAGTAACGTGTAATAAGTGCAGCAGAGTAACGTGTAATAAGTGCAGCAGAGTAACGTGTAATAAGTGCAGCAGAGTAACGTGTAATAGATGCAGCAGAGTAACGTGTAATAGATGCAGCAGAGTAACGTGTAATAGATGCAGCAGAGTAACGTGTAATAGATGCAGCAGAGTAAGGTGTAATAGATGCAGCAGAGTAACGTGTAATAGGTGCAACAGAGTAACGTGTAATAGATGCAGCAGAGTAACGGGTAATAGATGCAGCAGAGTAACGGGTAATAGATGCAGCAGAGTAACGTGTAATAAGTGCAGCAGAGTAACGTGTAATAAGTGCAGCAGAGTAACGTGTAATAAGTGCAGCAGAGTAACGTGTAATAAGTGCAGCAGAGTAACGTGTAATAGATGCAGCAGAGTAACGTGTAATAGATGCAGCAGAGTAACGTGTAATAGATGCAGTAGAGTAACGTGTAATAAGTGCAGCAGAGTAACGTTTAATAGATGCAGCAAAGTAAGGTGTAATAGATGCAGCAGAGTAACGTGTAATAGGTGCAGCAGAGTATCGTGTAATAGATGCAGCAGAGTAACGTGTAATAGGTGCAGCAGAGTAACGTGTAATAAGTGCAGCATAGTATCGTGTAATAGATGCAGCAGAGTAAGGTGTAATAGATGCAGCAGAGTAACGTGTAATATGTGCAGCAGAGTAACGTGTAATAGATGCAGCTGAGTAAGGTGTAATAGATGCAGCAGAGTAACGTGTAATAGGTGCAACAGAGTAACGTGTAATAGATGCAGCAGAGTAACGTGTAATAGATGCAGCAGACTAACGTGTAATAAGTGCAGCAGAGTAACGGGTAATAAGTGCAGCAGAGTAACGGGTAATAAGTGCAGCAGAATAACGTGTAATAGATGCAGCAGAGTAACGTGTAATAAGTGCAGCAGAGTAACGGGTAATAAGTGCATCAGAGTAATGTGTAATAAGTGCAGCAGAGTAACGTGTAATAGATGCAGCAGAGTAACGTGTAATAAGTGCAGCAGAGTAACGTGTAATAGATGCAGCAGAGTAACGTGTAATAGATGCAGCAGAGTAACGTGTAATAGTTGCAACAGAGTAACGTGTAATAGATGCAGCAGAGTAACGTGTAATAGATGCAGCAGAGTAACGTGTAATAGATGCAGCAGAGTAACGTGTAATAAGTGCAGCAGTGTAACGGGTAATAAGTGCATAAGAGTAACATGTAATAAGTGCAGCAGAGTAACGTGTAACAAGTACAGCAGAGTAACGTGTAATAGATGCAGCAGAGTAACGTGTAATAGATGCAGCAGAGTAACGTGTAGTAAGTGCAGCAGAGTAACGTGTAATAAGTGCAGCAGAGTAACGTGTAATAAGTGCAGCAGAGTAACGTGTAATAGATGCAGCAGAGTAACGGGTAATAGATGCAGCAGAGTAACGGGTAATAGATGCAGCAGAGTAACGTGTAATAGATGCAGCAGAGTAACGTGTAATAGATGCATCAGAGTAACGTGTAATAGGTGCAGCAGAGTAACATGTAATAGATGCAGCAGAGTAACGTGTAATAGATGCAGCAGAGTAACGTGTAATAGATGCAGCAGAGTAAGGTGTAATAGATGCAGCAGAGTAACGTGTAATAGATGCAGCAGAGTAACGTGTAATAGATGCAGCAGAGTAACGTGTAATAAGTGCAGCAGAGTAACGGGTAATAAGTGCAGCAGAGTAACGTGTAATAAGTGCAGCAGAGTAACGTGTAATAGATGCAGCAGAGTAACGTGTAATAGATGCAGCAGAGTAACGTGTAATAGATGCAGCAGAGTAACGTGTAATAAGTGCAGCAGAGTAACGGGTAATAAGTGCATCAGAGTAACGTGTAATAAGTGCAGCAGAGTAACGTGTAATAGATGCAGCAGAGCAACGTGTAATAAGTGCAGCAGACTAACGTGTAATAAGTGCAGCAGAGTAACGTGTAATAAGTGCATCAGAGTAACGTGTAATAAGTGCAGCAGAGTAACGTGTAATAGATGCAGCAGAGTAACGTGTAATAGGTGCAGCAGAGTACCGTGTAATAGATGCAGAAGAGTAACGTGCAATAGATGCAGCAGAGTAACATGTAATAGATGCAGCAGAGTAACGTGTAATAGATGCAGCAGAGTAACGTGTAATAGATGCAGCAGAGTAACGTGTAATAAGTGCAGCAGAGTAACGCGTAATAAGTGCATCAGAGTAACGTGTAATAAGTGCAGCAGAGTAACGTGTAATAGATGCAGCAGAGTAACGTGTAATATATGCAGCAGAGTAACGTGTAATAGATGCAGCAGAGTAACGTGTAATAAGTGCAGCAGAGTAACGTTTAATAAGTGCAGCAGAGTAACGTGTAATATGTGCAGCAGAGTAACGGGTAATAGATGCAGCAGGGAAACGTGTAATAGATGCAGCAGAGTAACGTGTAATAAGTGCAGCAGAGTAACGTGTAATAGATGCAGCAGAGTAACGTGTAATAAATGCAGCAGAGTAACGTGTAATAGATGCAGCAGAGCAAGGTGTAATAGATGCAGCAGAGTAACGTGTAATAGATGCAGCAGAGTAACGTGTAATAAGTGCAGCAGAGTAACGTGTAATAAGTGCAGCAGAGTAACGTGTAACAAGTGCAGCAGAGTAACGTGTAATAGATGCAGCAGAGTAACGTGTAATAGATGCAGCAGAGTAACGTGTAGTAAGTGCAGCAGAGTAACGTGTAATAAGTGCAGCAGAGTAACGTGTAATAAGTGCAGCAGAGTAACGTGTAATAGAATCAGCAGAGTAACGTGTAATAAGTGCAGCAGAGTAACGTGTAATAGATGCAGCAGAGTAACGTGTAATAAGTGCAGCAGAGTAACGTGTAATAGATGCAGCAGAGTAAGGTGTAATAGATGCAGCAGAGTAACGTGTAATAGATGCAGCAGAGTAACGTGTAATAGATGCAGCAGAGTAACGTGTAGTAAGTGCAGCAGAGTAACGTGTAATAAGTGCAGCAGAGTAACGTGTAATAGATGCAGCAGAGTAACGTGTAATAAGTGCAGCAGAGTAACGTGTAATAGATGCAGCAGAGTAACGTGTAATAAGTGCAGCAGAGTAACGTGTAATAGATGCAGCAGAGTAACGTGTAATAAATGCAGCAGAGTAACGTGTAATAGATGCAGCAGAGTAAGGTGTAATAGATGCAGCAGAGTAACGTGTAATAGATGCAGCAGAGTAACGTGTAATAAGTGCAGCAGAGTAACGTGTAATAAGTGCAGCAGAGTAACGTGTAACAAGTGCAGCAGAGTAACGTGTAATAGATGCAGCAGAGTAACGTGTAATAGATGCAGCAGAGTAACGTGTAGTAAGTGCAGCAGAGTAACGTGTAATAAGTGCAGCAGAGTAACGTGTAATAAGTGCAGCAGAGTAACGTGTAATAGAATCAGCAGAGTAACGTGTAATAAGTGCAGCAGAGTAACGTGTAATAGATGCAGCAGAGTAACGTGTAATAAGTGCAGCAGAGTAACGTGTAATAGATGCAGCAGAGTAAGGTGTAATAGATGCAGCAGAGTAACGTGTAATAGATGCAGCAGAGTAACGTGTAATAGATGCAGCAGAGTAACGTGTAGTAAGTGCAGCAGAGTAACGTGTAATAAGTGCAGCAGAGTAACGTGTAATAGATGCAGCAGAGTAACGTGTAATAAGTGCAGCAGAGTAACGTGTAATAGATGCAGCAGAGTAACGTGTAATAAGTGCAGCAGAGTAACGTGTAATAAGTGCAGCAGAGTAACGTGTAATAAGTGCAGGAGAGTAACGTGTAATAAGTGCAGCAGAGTTATGTCTACATACATCTCATAGCTTAGAGTTACCGTCACGTTATTGTAGCATGATATTGTTTTATCTTCCAGTATAGTGATGCCGAGTATGTCTTTGTGTTACTCCCATCCAGACCTGGAAATAGAGGTTTAACTCACGTGGTGAAAGAGAGGGGGGTATTAATAATATGTTGGGTAACTCAGGGGTTCTCACCTTCAGTGCTCAAGACCCCCCAACAGGTCAGGTTTAAAGGATATCCCTGCTTCAGCACAGGTGACTCAATCAATCATGTGAGGGATATTGAATAGTTTCCCGGCAGGGAAGAGGTTAACCCCCCTCTGCCGTTAAAGGGTTAAGGGTTCTCGGTGACACCAGGAGTCCCCCCCCCCCTCCCTGCTCTCCGGGAGCGCCTGACGCGTCCCTAACGCATCCTCGTCCAGCCAAGCGCTTGACTGATCAATAACCGATTTAGTTGCTAATCTGCGGCTTTTCTGTAGCTGTCAGTGGGTGATATATGGGCTCTCACCCCGCGGGTCACGCAGAATACGGCTTCCCAGACACCCAATCAACGCCCCCCCTGCACCCTGGGCTATTTATGGCACCCAATTTGGTGTGGGAAGCGAGGGCCTGGGTTAACCCTTACCACAGGGGGGCTCAACTCCAGTCCTCCCTCCCCCCCAACAGGTCAGGTTTTCAGGATATCCAAGCTTCAGCACAGGTGGCTCAATCAGTCCCTGCTTCAGCACAGGTGGCTCAGTCAAAGACTGGGCCTCTGAGCTACCTGTGCTGAAGTTGGGACTAATTGAGCCAACTGTGCTGAAGCAGGGTCTGATTGAGCCACCTGTGCTGAAGCTGGGGCTGATTGAGCCACCTGTGCTGAAGCAGGGACTTTTTGTGCCACCTGTACTGAAGCTAGGTCTGATTGAGCCGTGTTGAAGCAGGGATATCTTGAAAACCTGACCTGTTGGGGGGCTTCAGGACTGGACACTCTCTGCCTTAGAGGAACTCGAGGATAAAGACCAGACCAGTGTCCCCTGGGTAATAAGGAGCTGCAGGCACAAAGGGGTTAATAGGCAAATTGGATAAACACAAGTAGATTGCAAGTTCTTGGGAGTAGGAATTTGTAGTGCTTGAGCAGCACAAACTAGCACTGTCTGCCTGGCACCCCTAGGGCAGAGAGTAACGGGTAATAGGAGCAGCCTGGCACCCCTAGGGCAGAGTAACGGGTGCAGCCTGGCAACCCTAGGGCAGAGTAACGGGTAAAAGGTGCAGCCTGGCACCCCTAGGGCAGAGAGTAACGGGAGCAGCCTGGCACCCCTAGGGCAGAGAGTAACGGGTAATAGGTGCAGCCTGGCACCCCTAGGGCAGAGTAACGGGTAATAGGAGCAGCCTGGCACCCCTAGGGCAGAGTAACGGGTAATAGGGGCAGCCTGGCACCCCTAGGGCAGAGTAACGGGTAATAGGAGCAGCCTGGCACCGCTAGGGCAGAGTAAAAGGTGATAGGAGCAGCCTGGCACCCCTAGGGCAGAGTAACGGGTAATAGGTGCGGCCTGGCACCCCTAGGGCAAAGTAACAGGTAATAGGATCAGCCTGGCACCGCTAGGGCAGAGTAACAGGTGATAGGAGCAGCTTGGCACCCCTAGGGCAGAGTAACGGGTAATAGGAGCAGCCTGGCACCGCTAGGGCAGAGTAACGGGTAATAGGAGCAGTCTGGCACCTCTAGGGCAGAGAGTAACGGGTAATAGGTGCGGCCTGGCACCCCTAGGGCAGAGTAACGGGTGCAGCCTGGCAACCCTAGGGCAGAGTAACGGGTAATAGGTGCAGCCTGGCACCCCTAGGGCAGAGAGTAACGGGAGCAGCCTGGCACCCCTAGGGCAGAGAGTAACGGGTAATAGGTGCAGCCTGGCACCCCTAGGGCAGAGTAACGGGTAATAGGAGCAGCCTGGCACCCCTAGGGCAGAGTAACGGGTAATAGGGGCAGCCTGGCACCCCTAGGGCAGAGTAACGGGTAATAGGAGCAGCCTGGCACCGCTAGGGCAGAGTAAAAGGTGATAGGAGCAGCCTGGCACCCCTAGGGCAGAGTAACGGGTAATAGGTGCGGCCTGGCACCCCTAGGGCAGAGTAACAGGTAATAGGAGCAGCCTGGCACCGCTAGGGCAGAGTAACAGGTGATAGGAGCAGCTTGGCACCCCTAGGGCAGAGTAACGGGTAATAGGAGCAGCCTGGCACCGCTAGGGCAGAGTAACGGGTAATAGGAGCAGCCTGGCACCTCTAGGGCAGAGAGTAACGGGTAATAGGTGCGGCCTGGCACCCCTAGGGCAGAGAATAACAGGTAATAGGTGCGGCCTGGCACCCCTAGGGCAGAGAGTAACAGCTAATAGGTGCAGCCTGGCACCCCTAGGGCAGAGAGTAACAGGTAATAGGAGCAGCCTGGCACCCCTAGGGCAGAGTAATGGGTAATAGGTGCAGCCTGGCACCCCTAGGGCAGAGAATAAAAGGTAATAGGAGCAGCCTGGCACCCCTAGGGCAGAGTAACAGGTAATAGGAGCAGCCTGGCACCCCTAGGGCAGAGTAACAGGTAATAGGAGCAGCCTGGCACCCCTAGGGCAGAGTAACAGGTAATAGGAGCAGCCTGGCACCCCTAGGGCAGAGAGTAACAGGTAATAGCTGCGGCCTGGCACCCCTAGGGCAGAGTAACAGGTAATAGCTGCGGCCTGGCACCCCTAGGGCAGAGAGTAACGGGTAAGAGGAGCAGCCTGGCACCCCTAGGGCAGAGTAACAGGTAAGAGGAGCAGACTGGCACCCCTAGGGCAGAGAGTAACAGGTAATAGGTGCAGCCTGGCGCCCCTAGGGCAGATAGTAACAGGTAATAGGTGCGGCCTGGCACCCCTAGGGCAGAGTAACAGGTAATAGGTGTGGCCTGGCACCCCTAGGGCAGAGTAACAGGTAATAGGTGTGGCCTGGCACCCATAGGGCAGAGTAACAGGTGCAGCCTGGCACCCCTAGGGCAGAGTAACAGGTAATAGGTGCGGCCTGGCACCCCTAGGGCAGAGAGTAACAGGTGATAGGTGCAGCCTGGCACTCCTAGGGCAGAGTAACAGGTAATAGGTGTGGCCTGGCACCCCTAGGGCAGAGTAACAGGTAATAGGTGCGGCCTGCACCCCTAGGGCAGAGTAACAGGTAATAGGTGCGGCCTGGCACCCCTAGTGCAGAGAGTAACGGGTAATAGGTGCAGCCTGGCACTCCTAGGGCAGAGAGTAACAGGTGATAGGTGCAGCCTGGCACTCCTAGGGCAGAGTAACAGGTAATAGGTGCGGCCTGGCACCCCTATGGCAGAGTAACAGGTAATAGGTGCAGCCTGGCACCCCTAGGGCAGAGAGTAACGGGTAATAGGTGCAGCCTGGCACCCGTAGGGCAGAGTAACAGGTAATAGGTGCAGCCTGGCACCCCTAGGGCAGAGTAACAGGTAATAGGAGCAGCCTGGCACCCCTAGCGCAGAGAGTAACGGGTTATAGGTGCAGCCTGGCACACCTAGGGCAGAGAATAACGGGTAATAGGTGTGGCCTTGCACCCCTAGGTCAGAGTAACAGGTAATAGGTGAAGCCTGGCGCCCCTAGGGCAGATAGTAACAGGTAATAGGTGCGGCCTGGCACCCCTAGGGCAGAGTAACAGGTAATAGGTGTGGCCTGGCACCCCTAGGGCAGAGTAACAGGTAATAGGTGCGGCCTGGCATCCCTAGGGCAGAAAGTAACAGGTAATAGGTGCAGCCTGGCACCCATAGGGCAGAGTAACAGGTGCAGCCTGGCACCCCTAGGGCAGAGTAACAGGTAATAGGTGCAGCCTGGCACCCCTAGGGCAGAGTAACAGGTAATAGGTGCAGCCTGGCACCCCTAGGGCAGAGTAACAGGTAATAGGTGCGGCCTGGCACCCCTAGGGCAGAGTAACAGGTAATAGGTGCAGCCTGGCACCCCTAGTGCAGAGAGTAACGGGTAATAGGTGCAGCCTGGCACCCCTAGGGCAGAGAGTAACAGGTGATAGGTGCAGCCTGGCACCCCTAGGGCAGAGAGTAACGGTAAGAGGAGCAGCCTGGCACCCTAGGGCAGAGTAACAGGTAATAGGTGCAGCCTGGCACCCCTAGGGCAGAGAGTAACAGGTAATAGGTGCGGCCTGGCACCCCTAGGGCAGAGTAACAGGTAATAGGTGCGGCCTGGCACCCCTAGGGCAGAGAGTAACAGGTAAGAGGAGCAGCCTGGCACCCCTAGGGCAGAGAGTAACAGGTAATAGGTGCAGCCTGGCACCCCTAGGGCAGAGTAACAGGTAATAGGTGCGGCCTGGCACCCCTAGGGCAGAGAGTAACGGGTAATAGGTGCAGCCTGGCACCCCTAGGGCAGAGAGTAACAGGTAAGAGGAGCAGCCTGGCACCCCTAGGGCAGAGAGTAACAGGTAATAGGTGCAGCCTGGCACCCCTAGGGCAGAGTAACAGGTAATAGGTGCAGCCTGGCGCCCCTAGGGCAGATAGTAACAGGTAATAGGTGCGGCCTGGCACCCCTAGGGCAGAGTAACAGGTAATAGGTGCGGCCTGGCACCCCTAGGGCAGAAAGTAACAGGTAATAGGTGCAGCCTGGCACCCATAGGGCAGAGTAACAGGTGCAGCCTGGCACCCCTAGTGCAGAGTAACAGGTAATAGGTGTGGCCTGGCACCCCTAGGGCAGAGTAAGAGGTAATAGGTGCGGCCTGGCACCCCTAGGGCAGAAAGTAACAGGTAATAGGTGCAGCCTGGCACCCATAGGGCAGAGTAACAGGTGCAGCCTGGCACTCCTAGGGCAGAGTAACAGGTAATAGGTGCGGCCTGGCACCCCTAGGGCAGAGACTAACAGGTGATAGGTGCAGCCTGGCACTCCTAGGGCAGAGTAACAGGTAATAGGTGTGGCCTGGCACCCCTAGGGCAGAGTAACATGTAATAGGTGCGGCCTGGCACCCCTAGTGCAGAGAGTAACGGGTAATAGGTGCAGCCTGGCACCCCTAGGGCAGAGAGTAACAGGTGATAGGTGCAGCCTGGCACCCCTAGGGCAGAGAGTAACAGGTAAGAGGAGCAGCCTGGCACCCCTAGGGCAGAGAGTAACAGGTAATAGGTGCAGCCTGGCACCCCTAGGGCAGAGTAACAGGTAATAGGTGTGGCCTGGCACCCCTAGGGCAGAGAGTAACGGGTAATAGGTGCAGCCTGGCACCCCTAGGGCAGAGAGTAACGGGTAAGAGGAGCAGCCTGGTCCCCTAGGGCAGAGTAACAGGTAATAGGTGCAGCCTGGCACCCCTAGGGCAGAGAGTAACAGGTAATAGGTGCGGCCTGGCACCCCTAGGGCAGAGAGTAACAGGTAAGAGGAGCAGCCTGGCACCCCTAGGGCAGAGAGTAACAGGTAATAGGTGCAGCCTGGCACCCCTAGGGCAGAGAGTAACAGGTAATAGGTGTGGCCAGGCACCCCTAGGGCAGAGTAACAGGTAATAGGAGCAGCCTGGCACCCCTAGGGCAGAGTAACAGGTAATAGGAGCAGCCTGGCACCCCTAGGGCAGATAGTAACAGGTAATAGCTGCGGCCTGGCACCCCTAGGGCAGAGTAACAGGTAAGAGGAGCAGCCTGGCACCCCTAGGGCATAGAGTAACAGGTAATAGCTGCGGCCTGGCACCCCTAGGGCAGAGAGTAACAGGTAATAGGTGCTACCTGGCACCCCTAGGGCAGAGAGTAACGGGTAAGAGGAGCAGCCTGGCACCCCTAGGGCAGAGTAACAGGTAATAGGAGCAGCCTGGCACCCCTAGGGCAGAGTAACAGGTCATAGAAGCAGCCTGGCACCCCTAGGGCAGAGTAACAGGTAATAGGAGCAGCCTGGCACCCCTAGGGCAGAGTAACAGGTAATAGGAGCAGCCTGGCACCCCTAGGGCAGAGTAACAGGTAATAGGAGCAGCCTGGACCCCTAGGGCAGAGAATAACGGGTGATAGGTGCAGCCTGGCACCACTAGGGCAGAGATTTACAGGTAATAGGTGCAGCCTGGCACCCCTAGGGCAGAGAGTAACAGGTAATAGGTGCAGCCTGGCGCCCCTAGGGCAGATAGTAACAGGTAATAGGTGCGGCCTGGTACCCCTAGGGCAGAGTAACAGGTAATAGGTGCAGCCTGGCACCCTTAGGGCAGAGTAACAGGTAATAGGAGCAGCCTGGCACCCCTAGGGCAGAGAGTAACGGGTAATAGGTGCTGCCTGGCACCCCTAGGGAAGAGTAACAGGTAATAGGTGCAGCCTGGCACCCCTAGGGCAGAGAGTAACAGGTAAGAGGAGCAGCCTGGCACCCCTAGGGCAGAGAGTAACAGGTAATAGGTGCAGCCTGGCACCCCTAGGGCAGAGAGTAACAGGTAATAGGTGCAGCCTGGCACCCATAGGGCAGAGTAACAGGTGCAGCCTGGCACCCCTAGGGCAGAGAGTAACGGGTAATAGGAGCAGCCTGGCACCCCTAGGGCAGAAAGTAACAGGTAATAGGTGCAGCCTGGCACCCCTAGGGCAGAGAGTAATGGGTAAGAGTAGCAGCCTGGCACCCCTAGGGCAGAGAGTAACAGGTAATAGGTGCAGCCTAGCACCCCTAGGGCAGAGAGTAACAGGTAATAGGTGCAGCACAGGTAATAGGTGCAGCCTGGCACCCCTAGGGCAGAGAGTAACAGGTAATAGGTGCAGCCTGGCACCCCTAGGGCAGAGTAACAGGTAATAGGAGCAGCCTGGCACCCCTAGGGCAGAGAGTAACAGGTAATAGGTGTGGCCAGGCACCCCTAGGGCAGAGTAACAGGTAATAGGAGCAGCCTGGCACCCCTAGGGCAGAGTAACAGGTAATAGCTGCGGCCTGGCACCCCTAGGGCAGAGTAACAGGTAAGAGGAGCAGCCTGGCACCCCTAGGGCATAGAGTAACAGGTAATAGCTGCGGCCTGGCACCCCTAGGGCAGAGAGTAACGGGTAAGAGGAGCAGCCTGGCACCCCTAGGGCAGAGTAACAGGTAATAGGAGCAGCCTGGCACCCCTAGGGCAGAGTAACAGGTCATAGAAGCAGCCTGGCACCCCTAGGGCAGAGTAACAGGTAATAGGAGCAGCCTGGCACCCCTAGGGCAGAGTAACAGGTAATAGGAGCAGCCTGGCACCCCTAGGGCAGAGTAACAGGTAATAGGAGCAGCCTGGACCCCTAGGGCAGAGAATAACGGGTAATAGGTGCAGCCTGGCACCACTAGGGCAGAGATTTACAGGTAATAGGTGCAGCCTGGCACCCCTAGGGCAGAGATTAACAGGTAATAGGTGCAGCCTGGCGCCCCTAGGGCAGATAGTAACAGGTAATAGGTGCGGCCTGGCACCCCTAGGGCAGAGTAACAGGTAATAGGTGTGGCCTGGCACCCCTAGGGCAGAGTAACAGGTAATAGGTGCGGCCTGGCACCCCTAGGGCAGAAAGTAACAGGTAATAGGTGCAGCCTGGCACCCATAGGGCAGAGTAACAGGTGCAGCCTGGCACCCCTAGGGCAGAGTAACAGGTAATAGGTGCGGCCTGGCACCCCTAGGGCAGAGAGTAACAGGTGACAGGTGCAGCCTGGAACCCCTAGGGCAGAAAGTAACAGGTAATAGGTGTGGCCTGGCACTCCTAGGGCAGAGTAACAGGTAATAGGTGCGGCTTGGCACCCCTAGGGCAGAGTAACAGGTAATAGGTGCGGCCTGGCACCCCTAGTGCAGAGAGTAACGGGTAATAGGTGCAGCCTGGCACACCTAGGGCAGAGATTAACAGGTGATAGGTGCAGCCTGGCACTCCTAGGGCAGAGTAACAGGTAATAGGTGTGGCCTGGCACCCCTAGGGCAGAGTAACAGGTAATAGGTGCAGCCTGGCACCCCTAGGGCAGAGAGTAACGGGTAATAGGTGCAGCCTGGCACCCCTAGGGCAGAGTAACAGGTAATAGGTGCAGCCTGGCACCCCTAGGGCAGAGAGTAACAGGTAAGAGGAGCAGCCTGGCACCCCTAGGGCAGAGAGTAACAGGTAATAGGTGCAGCCTGGCACCACTAGGGCAGAGAGTAATGGGTAAGAGTAGCAGCCTGGCACCCCTAGGGCAGAGAGTAACGGGTAATAGGTGCAGCCTGGCACACCTAGGGCAGAGAATAACAGGTAATAGGTGTGGCCTTGCACCCCTAGGTCAGAGTAACAGGTAATAGGTGCAGCCTGGCGCCCCTAGGGCAGATAGTAACAGGTAATAGGTGCGGCCTGGCACCCCTAGGGCAGAGTAACAGGTAATAGGTGTGGCCTTGCACCCCTAGGGCAGAGTAACAGGTAATAGGTGCGGCTTGGCACCCCTAGGGCAGAAAGTAACAGGTAATAGGTGCAGCCTGGCACCCATAGGGCAGAGTAACAGGTGCAGCCTGGCACCCCTAGGGCAGAGTAACAGGTAATAGGTGCGGCCTGGCACCCCTAGGGCAGAGAGTAACAGGTAATAGGTGCAGCCTGGCACTCCTAGGGCAGAGAAACAGGTAATAGGTGTGGCCTGGCACCCCTAGGGCAGAGTAACAGGTAATAGGTGCGGCCTGGCACCCCTAGTGCAGAGAGTAACGGGTAATAGGTGCAGCCTGGCACCCCTAGGGCAGAGAGTAACAGGTGATAGGTGCAGCCTGGCACCCCTAGGGCAGAGAGTAACGGGTAATAGGTGCAGCCTGGCACCCCTAGGGCAGAGAGTAACGGGTAAGAGGAGCAGCCTGGCACCCTAGGGCAGAGTAACAGGTAATAGGTGCAGCCTGGCACCCCTAGGGCAGAGAGTAACAGGTAATAGGTGCGGCCTGGAACACCTAGGGCAGAGTATCAGGTAATAGGTGCGGCCTGGCACCCCTAGGGCAGAGAGTAACAGGTAAGAGGAGCAGCCTGGCACCCCTAGGGCAGAGAGTAACAGGTAATAGGTGTGGCCTGGCACCCCTAGGGCAGAGAGTAACGGGTAATAGGTGCAGCCTGGCACCCCTAGGGCAGAGATTAACGGGTAAGAGGAGCAGCCTGGTCCCCTAGGGCAGAGTAACAGGTAATAGGTGCAGCCTGGCACCCCTAGGGCAGAGAGTAACAGGTAATAGGTGCAGCCTGGCACCCCTAGGGCAGAGAGTAACAGGTAAGAGGAGCAGCCTGGCACCCCTAGGGCAGAGAGTAACAGGTAATAGGTGCAGCCTGGCACCCCTAGGGCAGAGAGTAACGGGTAAGAGGAGCAGCCTGGCACCCCTAGGGCAGAGAGTAACAGGTAATAGGTGCAGCCTGGCACCCCTAGGGCAGAGAGTAACGGGTAAGAGGAGCAGCCTGGCACAATAGGGCAGAGTAACAGGTAATAGGTGCAGCCTGGCACACCTAGGGCAGAGAGTAACAGGTAATAGGTGCGGCCTGGCACCCCTAGGGGAGAGTAACAGGTAATAGGTGCAGCCTAGCACCCCTAGGGCAGAGAGTAACAGGTAAGAGGAGCAGCCTGGCACCCCTAGAGCAGAGAGTAATGGGTAAGAGTAGCAGCCTGGCACCCCTAGGGAAGAGTAACAGGTAATAGGTGCAGCCTAGCACCCCTAGGGCAGAGAGTAACAGGTAATAGGTGCAGCCTGGCACCCCTAGGGCAGAGAGTAATGGGTAAGAGTAGCAGCCTGGCACCCCTAGGGCAGAGAGTAACAGGTAATAGGTGCAGCCTGGCACCCCTAGGGCAGAGAGTAACGGGTAATAGGTGCAGCCTGGCACCCCTAGGGCAGAGTAACAGGTAATAGGTGCAGCCTGGCACCCCTAGGGCAGAGTAACAGGTAATAGTAGCAGCCTGGCACCCCTAGGGCAGAGAGTAACGGGTAATAGGTGCAGCCTGGCACATCTAGGGCAGAAAATAACGGGTAATTGGTGTGGCCTTGCACCCCTAGGGCAGAGTAACAGGTAATAGGTGCAGCCTGGCACCCCTAGGGCAGAGAGTAATGGGTAAGAGTAGCAGCCTGGCACCCCTAGGGCAGAGAGTAACAGGTAATAGGTGCAGCCTGGCACACCTAGGGCAGAGAGTAACAGGTAATAGGTGCGGCCTGGCACCCCTAGGGAAGAGTAACAGGTAATAGGTGCAGCCTAGCACCCCTAGGGCAGAGAGTAACAGGTAAGAGGAGCAGCCTGGCACCCCTAGGGCAGAGAGTAACAGGTAATAGGTGCAGCCTGGCACCCCTAGGGCAGAGAGTAACGGGTAATAGGTGCAGCCTGGCACCCCTAGTGCAGAGTAACAGGTAATAGGTTCAGCCTTGCACCCCTAGGGCAGAGTAACAGGTAATAGGAGCAGCCTGGCACCCCTAGGGCAGAGAGTAACGGGTAATAGGTGCAGCCTGGCACACCTAGGGCAGAGAATAACGGGTAATTGGTGTGGCCTTGCACCCCTAGGGAAGAGTAACAGGTAATAGGTGCAGCCTGGCACCCCTAGGGCAGAGTAACAGGTAATAGGTGCAGCCTGGCACCCCTAGGGCAGAGAGTAATGGGTATGAGTAGCAGCCTGGCACCCCTAGGGCAGAGAGTAACAGGTAATAGGTGCAGCCTGGCACCCCTAGGGCAGAGAGTAACGGGTAAGAGGAGCAGCCTGGCACAATAGGGCAGAGTAACAGGTAATAGGTGCAGCCTGGCACACCTAGGGCAGAGAGTAACAGGTAATAGGTGCGGCCTGGCACCCCTAGGGGAGAGTAACAGGTAATAGGTGCAGCCTAGCACCCCTAGGGCAGAGAGTAACAGGTAAGAGGAGCAGCCTGGCACCCCTAGAGCAGAGAGTAATGGGTAAGAGTAGCAGCCTGGCACCCCTAGGGAAGAGTAACAGGTAATAGGTGCAGCCTAGCACCCCTAGGGCAGAGAGTAACAGGTAATAGGTGCAGCCTGGCACCCCTAGGGCAGAGAGTAATGGGTAAGAGTAGCAGCCTGGCACCCCTAGGGCAGAGAGTAACAGGTAATAGGTGCAGCCTGGCACCCCTAGGGCAGAGAGTAACGGGTAATAGGTGCAGCCTGGCACCCCTAGGGCAGAGTAACAGGTAATAGGTGCAGCCTGGCACCCCTAGGGCAGAGTAACAATTAATAGTAGCAGCCTGGCACCCCTAGGGCAGAGAGTAACGGGTAATAGGTGCAGCCTGGCACATCTAGGGCAGAAAATAACGGGTAATTGGTGTGGCCTTGCACCCCTAGGGCAGAGTAACAGGTAATAGGTGCAGCCTGGCACCCCTAGGGCAGAGAGTAATGGGTAAGAGTAGCAGCCTGGCACCCCTAGGGCAGAGAGTAACAGGTAATAGGTGCAGCCTGGCACACCTATGGCAGAGAGTAACAGGTAATAGGTGCGGCCTGGCACCCCTAGGGAAGAGTAACAGGTAATAGGTGCAGCCTAGCACCCCTAGGGCAGAGAGTAACAGGTAAGAGGAGCAGCCTGGCACCCCTAGGGCAGAGAGTAACAGGTAATAGGTGCAGCCTGGCACCCCTAGGGCAGAGAGTAACGGGTAATAGGTGCAGCCTGGCACCCCTAGGGCAGAGTAACAGGTAATAGGTTCAGCCTTGCACCCCTAGGGCAGAGTAACAGGTAATAGGAGCAGCCTGGCACCCCTAGGGCAGAGAGTAACGGGTAATAGGTGCAGCCTGGCACACCTAGGGCAGAGAATAACGGGTAATTGGTGTGGCCTTGCACCCCTAGGGAAGAGTAACAGGTAATAGGTGCAGCCTGGCACCCCTAGGGCAGAGTAACAGGTAATAGGTGCAGCCTGGCACCCCTAGGGCAGAGAGTAATGGGTATGAGTAGCAGCCTGGCACCCCTAGGGCAGAGAGTAACAGGTAATAGGTGCAGCCTGGCACCCCTAGGGCAGAGAGTAACGGGTAATAGGTGCAGCCTGGCACCCCTAGGGCAGAGTAACAGGTAATAGGTGCAGCCTGGCACCCCTAGGGCAGAGTAACAGGTAATAGGAGCAGCCTGGCACCCCTAGGGCAGAGAGTAACGGGTAATAGGTGCGGCCTGGCACCCCTAGGGAAGAGTAACAGGTAATAGGTGCAGCCTGGCACCCCTAGGGCAGAGAGTAACAGTTAAGAGGAGCAGCCTGGCACCCCTAGGGCAGAGAGTAACAGGTAATAGGTGCAGCCTGGCACCCCTAGGGCAGAGAGTAACAGGTAATAGGTGCAGCCTGGCACCCCTAGGGCAGAGAGTAACAGGTAATAGGTGCAGCCTGGCACCCCTAGGGCAGAGAGTAATGGGTAAGAGTAGCAGCCTGGCACCCCTAGGGCAGAGAGTAACGGGTAATAGGTGCAGCCTGGCAAACCTAGGGCAGAGAATAACGGGTAATAGGTGTGGCCTTGCACCCCTAGGTCAGAGTAACAGGTAATAGGTGCAGCCTGGCGCCCCTAGGGCAGATAGTAACAGGTAATAGGTGCGGCTTGGCACCCCTAGGGCAGAGTAACAGGTAATAGGTGTGGCCTGGCACCCCTAGGGCAGAGTAACAGGTAATAGGTGCGGCCTGGCACCCCTAGGGCAGAAAGTAACAGGTAATAGGTGCAGCCTGGCAACCCTAGGGCAGAGTAACAGGTGCAGCCTGGCACCCCTAGGGCAGAGTAACAGGTAATAGGTGCGGCCTGGCACCCCTAGGGCAGAGAGTAACAGGTGATAGGTGCAGCCTGGCATTCCTAGGGCAGAGTTACAGGTAATAGGTGTGGCCTGGCACCCCTAGGGCAGAGTAACAAGTAATAGGTGCGGCCTGGCACCCCTAGGGCAGAGTAACAGGTAATAGGTGCGGCCTGGCACCCCTAGGGCAGAGAGTAACGGGTAATAGGTGCAGCCTGGCACCCCAAGGGCAGAGAGTAACAGGTGATAGGTGCAGCCTGGCACCCCTAGGGCAGAGTAACAGGTAATAGGAGCAGCCTGGCACCCCTAGGGCAGAGAGTAACGGGTAATAGGTGCAGCCTGGCACACCTAGGGCAGAGAATAACGGGTAATTGGTGTGGCCTTGCACCCCTAGGGCAGAGTAACAGGTAATAGGTGCAGCCTGGCACCCCTAGGGCAGAGTAACAGGTAATAGGTGCAGCCTGGCACCCCTAGGGCAGAGAGTAATGGGTATGAGTAGCAGCCTGGCACCCCTAGGGCAGAGAGTAACAGGTAATATGTGCAGCCTGGCACCCCTAGGGCAGAGAGTAACGGGTAATAGGTGCAGCCTGGCACCCCTAGGGCAGAGTAACAGGTAATAGGTGCAGCCTGGCACCCCTAGGGCAGAGTAACAGGTAATAGGAGCAGCCTGGCACCCCTAGGGCAGAGAGTAACGGGTAATAGGTGCGGCCTGGCACCCCTAGGGAAGAGTAACAGGTAATAGGTGCAGCCTGGCACCCCTAGGGCAGAGAGTAACAGGTAAGAGGAGCAGCCTGGCACCCCTAGGGCAGAGAGTAACAGGTAATAGGTGCAGCCTGGCACCCCTAGGGCAGAGAGTAACAGGTAATAGGTGCAGCCTGGCACGCCTAGGGCAGAGAGTAACAGGTAATAGGTGCAGCCTGGCACCCCTAGGGCAGAGAGTAATGGGTAAGAGTAGCTGCCTGGCACCCCTAGGGCAGAGAGTAACGGGTAATAGGTGCAGCCTGGCACACCTAGGGCAGAGAATAACGGGTAATAGGTGTGGCCTTGCACCCCTAGGTCAGAGTAACAGGTAATAGGTGCAGCCTGGCGCCCCTAGGGCAGATAGTAACAGGTAATAGGTGCGGCCTGGCACCCCTAGGGCAGAGTAACAGGTAATAGGTGTGGCCTGGCACCCCTAGGGCAGAGTAACAGGTAATAGGTGCGGCCTGGCACCCCTAGGGCAGAAAGTAACAGGTAATAGGTGCAGCCTGGCACCCATAGGGCAGAGTAACAGGTGCAGCCTGGCACCCCTAGGGCAGAGTAACAGGTAATAGGTGTGGCCTGGCACCCCTAGGGCAGAGTAACAGGTAATAGGTGCGGCCTGGCACCCCTAGTGCAGAGAGTAACGGGTAATAGGTGCAGCCTGGCACCCCTAGGGCAGAGAGTAACAGGTGATAGGTGCAGCCTGGCACTCCTAGGGCAGAGTAACAGGTAATAGGTGCGGCCTGGCACCCCTAGGGCAGAGTAACAGGTAATAGGTGCGGCCTGGCACCCCTAGGGCAGAGAGTAACGGGTAATAGGTGCAGCCTGGCACCCCTAGGGCAGAGAGTAACGGGTAAGAGGAGCAGCCTGGTCCCCTAGGGCAGAGTAACAGGTCATAGGTGCAGCCTGGCACACCTAGGGCAGAGAGTAACAGGTAATAGGTGCGGCCTGGCACCCCTAGGGAAGAGTAACAGGTAATAGGTGCAGCCTAGCACCCCTAGGGCAGAGAGTAACAGGTAAGAGGAGCAGCCTGGCACCCCTAGGGCAGAGAGTAACAGGTAATAGGTGCAGCCTGGCACCCCTAGGGCAGAGAGTAACGGGTAATAGGTGCAGCCTGGCACCCCTAGGGCAGAGTAACAGGTAATAGGTTCAGCCTTGCACCCCTAGGGCAGAGTAACAGGTAATAGGAGCAGCCTGGCACCCCTAGGGCAGAGAGTAACGGGTAATAGGTGCAGCCTGGCACACCTAGGGCAGAGAATAACGGGTAATTGGTGTGGCCTTGCACCCCTAGGGAAGAGTAACAGGTAATAGGTGCAGCCTGGCACCCCTAGGGCAGAGTAACAGGTAATAGGTGCAGCCTGGCACCCCTAGGGCAGAGAGTAATGGGTATGAGTAGCAGCCTGGCACCCCTAGTGCAGAGAGTAACAGGTAATAGGTGCAGCCTGGCACCCCTAGGGCAGAGAGTAACGGGTAATAGGTGCAGCCTGGCACCCCTAGGGCAGAGTAACAGGTAATAGGTGCAGCCTGGCAACCCTAGGGCAGAGTAACAGGTAATAGGAGCAGCCTGGCACCCCTAGGGCAGAGAGTAACGGGTAATAGGTGCGGCCTGGCACCCCTAGGTTAGAGTAACAGGTAATAGGTGCAGCCTGGCACCCCTAGGGCAGAGAGTAACAGTTAAGAGGAGCAGCCTGGCACCCCTAGGGCAGAGAGTAACAGGTAATAGGTGCAGCCTGGCACCCCTAGGGCAGAGAGTAACAGGTAATAGGTGCAGCCTGGCACCCCTAGGGCAGAGAGTAACAGGTAATAGGTGCAGCCTGGCACCCCTAGGGCAGAGAGTAATGGGTAAGAGTAGCAGCCTGGCACCCCTAGGGCAGAGAGTAACGGGTAATAGGTGCAGCCTGGCACACCTAGGGCAGAGAATAACGGGTAATAGATGTGGCCTTGCACCCCTAGGTCAGAGTAACAGGTAATAGGTGCAGCCTGGCGCCCCTAGGGCAGATAGTAACAGGTAATAGGTGTGGCTTGGCACCCCTAGGGCAGAGTAACAGGTAATAGGTGTGGCCTGGCACCCCTAGGGCAGAGTAACAGGTAATAGGTGCGGCCTGGCACCCCTAGGGCAGAAAGTAACAGGTAATAGGTGCAGCCTGGCACCCCTAGGGCAGAGTAACAGGTGCAGCCTGGCACCCCTAGGGCAGAGTAACAGGTAATAGGTGCGGCCTGGCACCCCTAGGGCAGAGAGTAACAGGTGATAGGTGCAGCCTGGCATTCCTAGGGCAGAGTTACAGGTAATAGGTGTGGCCTGGCACCCCTAGGGCAGAGTAACAGGTAATAGGTGCGGCCTGGCACCCCTAGGGCAGAGTAACAGGTAATAGGTGCGGCCTGGCACCCCTAGGGCAGAGAGTAACGGGTAATAGGTGCAGCCTGGCACCCCAAGGGCAGAGAGTAACATGTGATAGGTGCAGCCTGGCACTCCTAGGGCAGAGTAACAGGTAATAGGTGCGGCCTGGCACCCCTAGGGCAGAGTAACAGGTAATAGGTGCGGCCTGGCACCCCTAGGGCAGAGAGTAACGGGTAATAGGTGCAGCCTGGCACCCCTAGGGCAGAGAGTAACGGGTAAGAGGAGCAGCCTGGCACCCTAGGGCAGAGAATAACAGGTAATAGGTGCAGCCTGGCACCCCTAGGGCAGAGTAACAGGTAATAGGTGCGGCCTGGCACCCCTAGGGCAGAGTAACAGGTAATAGGTGCGGCCTGGCACCCCTAGGGCAGAGAGTAACAGGTAAGAGGAGCAGCCTGGCACCCCTCGGGCAGAGAGTAACAGGTAATACGTGCAGCCTGGCACCCCTAGGGCAGAGTAACAGGTAATAGGTGCGGCCTGGCACCCCTTGGGCAGAGAGTAACGGGTAATAGGTGCAGCCTGGCACCCCTAGGGCAGAGAGTAACGGGTAAGAGGACCAGCCTGGCACCCCTAGGGCAGAGAGTAATGGGTAAGAGTAGCAGCCTGGCACCCCTAGGGCAGAGAGTAACGGGTAATAGGTGCAGCCTGGCACACCTAGGGCAGAGAATAACGGGTAAGAGGACCAGCCTGGTCCCCTAGGGCAGAGTAACAGGTAATAGGTGCAGCCTGGCACCCCTAGGGCAGAGAGTAACAGGTAATAGGTGCAGCCTGGCACCCCTAGGGCAGAGAGTAACGGGTAAGAGGAGCAGCCTGGCACCCCTAGGGCAGAGAGTAACAGGTAATAGGGGCAGCCTGGCACCCCTAGGGCAGAGAGTAATGGGTAAGAGTAGCAGCCTGGCACCCCTAGGGCAGAGAGTAACAGGTAATAGGTGCAGCCTGGCACACCTAGGGCAGAGAATAACGGGTAATTGGTGTGGCCTTGCACCCCTAGGGCAGAGTAACAGGTAATAGGTGCAGCCTGGCACCCCTAGGGCAGAGTAACAGGTAATAGGTGCAGCCTGGCACCCCTAGGGCAGAGAGTAATGGGTAAGAGTAGCAGCCTGGCACCCCTAGGGCAGAGAGTAACAGGTAATAGGTGCAGCCTGGCACCCCTAGGGCAGAGAGTAACGGGTAATAGGTGCAGCCTGGCACCCCTAGGGCAGAGAGTAACAGGTAATAGGTGCAGCCTGGCACCCCTAGGGAAGAGTAACAGGTAATAGGAGCAGCCTGGCACCCCTAGGGCAGAGAGTAACGGGTAATAGGTGAGGCCTGGCACCCCTAGGGAAGAGTAACAGGTAATAGGTGCAGTCGTGATTGGTTGTGGAAAGTGAGCGACCCAGTCAGGAAAAACACATGTGAATAAAAAACATATATAAAAAACAATTAATGTGCAGTATTGTGATTCATTACTAAATAAATGTGCATAGATCTTGGCTCTGGGGGAGAACCTACTTACAGCACAGGTAAGGGTAAGTTAGCTTATTTCTGATACTTATAGACGATGATATGATTTGTGAGGTTTTCTTTGTGTAGGACTTTTTCTCCCCTCTTGAACTTCCCTTCTGAGGGTTACTCCAGGAAAGGTGTAGCTCAATTTCCCATGGTATGCATGTAAAAGAGGAGCAGAAAAAACGGCCAATAGTATAGCTTGCAGAGAACAAAGTTTTATAGGCAGTGAAATCGTAGGACATGTACTCACATTCAGTACACTGATATCATGCACATAAAGGTTTCTTTTGCGCTGTGTGCGCCCGCTGTGATGTCTCCCTGTCCTCCTCTGTTCCTAGTGCTGCCGTCGCCAATGGCGTCTGACGTCACTTCCGGATGGTATCTGGTCGCATCCGTTGGTAGTGGACTGTGAGGCGCCGAACGGGGAATCACTGGGGAGTGCAGACGTCTAGGGTCTTTTGGTCTTCGCTTACAGTCAGCTGCAGCTTTGACTGAGTAAGCTCTGGATCAGGCTCTACGCGTTTCGCTGCGTCATACAGCTTCGTCAGGAGCGTCATACAGTGTTGCGTGTGCTTGGTGTATTTAAATGATTAAAACCTAATTGGTAAATTGGTCCTAATATCTTTCAGATAATTCAAAGCATAATTTTAACCCACAAGTTTGCCTTTACATAGGCACATGACTATGTGGTTAAAAAAACCTACACTCATTGCATTACTAATAGGTAAAATACATATAACGTTTTATTTAAGACAATCTTTATTTGAACATATTTTAAAACTACATAAAAGTATAAGAATATTAAAATAAAAAAATTTTATATTTAAGAAAATTTAATGAATTAGTTATATAAAAAGCAGTAAGTATGATGATTCATTCTGCCGAGTTAACTATAATTGGAGGAGATTTAAGAGAACAGAAACTTTCATCCTATTATCTAACACTAATTATTGTGCACAATAGGTCATGAAAAATGCCTAGGTTGGGAGAGAAGAGAGATAAGCATCAAATGTTAGTATAACAATAATATCTGCATTAGGTATTGTATAGGGAATTGTTGGATAAATATATATTACACTATGTTGTCTTTTAATTAGAGGTAGACTTAAGGGTGAAGGGTCAATACATTACAGACTGGAGTAAATAATTAAAACGTTGTTAAAATACATTGAAATATGCACTGACGGCGAGATTCTAATTAATGTTAAAAAGGCGCAATAAGATCTATATATTAAAAAATATTAATTTAATAAAATTTAGGGAATATCTATCGAATTAAATAATGCCAATCTTATTTTTGAGTTTATAAAATTTAAAAATCATTAAAAGTTTAAAAAAAAAAAAAAAAAAAAAAATTTTCCAAAATAAATCTTATATAAGCAACAATTAAAGGAAGGAATTGTTTGTAATTAGGAGGCCCAGAATTTTTTAATTTCAATCATGTAAAAAGGGTAGCACTTCAAAGTCTGAATTCAAGCCATGTGGTATTAGTGTATCTAGCTTATGAATCCAGTACATTTCCCTTTTACTTAAGTCTACCTCTCGTGAGCGGCCTCTCCAGTGTTGTTTCACATTCTCGATAGCCATAAATTTCAGACTAATTTCAGGTAATAGGTGCAGCCTGGCACCCCTAGAGCAGAGAGTAACAGGTAAGAGGAGCAGCCTGGCACCCCTAGGGCAGAGAGTAACAGGTAATAGGTGCAGCCTGGCACCCCTAGGGCAGAGAGTAACAGGTAATAGGTGCAGCCTGGCACCCCTAGGGCAGAAAGTAACAGGTAATAGGTGCAGCCTGGCACCCCTAGGGCAGAAAGTAACAGGTAATAGATGCAGCCTGGCACCCCTAGGGCAGAGAGTAATGGGTAAGAGTAGCAGCCTGGCACCCCTAGGGCAGAGAGTAATAGGTAATAGGTGCAGCCTGGCACCCCTAGGGCAGAGAGTAACAGGTAATAGGTGCAGCCTGGCACCCCTAGGGCAGAGTAACAGGTAATAGGTGCAGCCTGGCACCCCTAGGGCAGAGTAACAGGTAATAGGAGCAGCCTGGCACCCCTAGGGCAGAGAGTAACGTGTAATAGGTGCAGCCTGGCACACCTAGGGCAGAGAATAACGGGTAATAGGTGTGGCCTTGCACCCCTAGGGCAGAGTGACAGGTAATAGGTGCAGCCTGGCACCCCTAGGGCAGAGTAACAGGTAATAGGTGCAGCCTGGCACCCCTAGGGCAGAGAGTAACAGGTAATAGGTGCAGCCTTGCACCCCTAGGGCAGAGAGTAACAGGTAATAGGTGCAGCCTGGCACCCCTAGGGCAGAGTAACGGGTAATAGGAGCAGCCTGGCACCGCTAAGCAGAGTAACGGGTAATAGGTGCAGCCTGGCACCCCTAGGGCAGAGTAACGGGTAATAGGAGAAGCCTGGCACTGCTAGGGCAGAGTAACGGGTAATAGGAGCAGCCTGGCACCGCTAGGCCAGAGTAACAGGTAATAGGAGCAGCCTGGCACCCCTAGGGCAGAGTAACGGGTAATAGGAGCAGCCTGGCACCGCTAGGGCAGAGTAACGGGTAATAGGAGCAGCCTGGCACCCCTAGGGCAGAGAGTAACAGCTAATAGGTTCAGCCTGGCACCCCTAGGGCAGAGAGTAACAGGTAATAGGAGCAGCCTGGCACCCCTAGGGCAGAGTAACAGGTAATAGGAGCAGCCTGGCACCCCTAGGGCCGAGTAACAGGTAATAGGAGCGGCCTGGCACCCCTAGGGCATAGTAACAGGTAATAGGAGCGGCCTGGCACCCCTAGGGCAGAGAGTAACAGGTAATAGGTGCGGCCTGGCACCCCCTAGGGCAGAGTAACAGGTAATAGGTGCGGCCTGGCACCCCTAGGGCAGAGAGTAACAGGTAAGAGGAGCAGCCTGGCACCCCTAGGGCAGAGAGTAACAGGTAATAGGTGCAGCCTGGCACTCATAGGGCAGAGTAACAGGTGCAGCCTGGCACCAATAGGGCAGAGTAACAGGTAATAGGTGCGGCCTGGCACTCCTAGGGCAGAGAGTAACAGGTGATAGGTGCAGCCTGGCACTCCTAGGGCAGGGTAATAGGTGGGGCCTGGCACCCCTAGGGCAGAGTAACAGGTAATAGGTGCGGCCTGGCACCCCTAGCGCAGAGCAACAGGTAATAGGTGCGCCTTGGCACCCCTAGGGCAGAGAGTAACGGGTAATAGGAGCAGCCTGGCAACGCTAGGGCAGAGTAACAGGTATCAGGAGCAGCCTGGCACCCCTAGGGCAGAGTAACGGGTAATAGGAGCAGCCTGGCAACGCTAGGGCAGAGTAACGGGTAATAGGAGCAGCCTGGCACCGCTAGGGCAGAGTAACAGGTAATAGGAGCAGCCTGGCACCCCTAGGGCAGAGTAACGGGTAATAGGAGCAGCCTGGCACCACTAGGGCAGAGTAACGGGTAATAGGAGCAGCCTGGCACCCCTAGGGCAGAGAGTAACAGCTAATAGGTGCAGCCTGGCACCCCTAGGGCAGAGAATAACAGGTAATAGGAGCACCCTGGCACCCCTAGGGCAGAGTAACAGGTAATAGGAGCAGCCTGGCACCCCTAGGGCAGAGTAACAGGTAATAGGAGCAGCCTGGCACCCCTAGGGCAGAGTAACAGGTAATAGGAGCGGTCTGGCACCCCTAGGGCAGAGTAACAGGTAATAGGAGCGGCCTGGCACCACTAGGGCAGAGAGTAACAGGTAATAGGTGCGGCCTGGCACCCCTAGGGCAGAGTAACAGGTAATAGGAGCAGCCTGGCACCCCTAGGGCAGAGTAACAGGAAATAGGAGCAGCCTGGCACCCCTAGGGCAGAGTAACAGGTAATAGGAGCAGCCTGGCACCCCTAGGGCAGAGTAACAGGTTATAGGAGCAGCCTGGCACCCCTAAGGCATAGAGTAACAGGTAATAGCTGCGGCCTGGCACCCCTAGGGCAGAGAGTAATGGGTAAGAGGAGCAGCCTGGCACCCCTAGGGCAGAGAGTAACAGGTAATAGGAGCAGCCTGGCACCCCTAGGGAAGAGTAATGGGTAATAGGTGCAGCCTGGCACCCCTAGGGCAGAGTAACAGGTAATAGGTGCAGCCTGGCACCCCTAGGGCAGAGTAACAGGTAATAGGTGTAGCCTGACACCCCTAGGGCAGAGTAACAGGTAATAGGAGCAGCCTGGCACCCCTAGGGCAGAGAGTAACAGGTAATAGGTGCAGCCTGGCACCCCTACGGTAGAGAGTAACAGGTAATAGGTGTAGCCTGGCACCCCTAGGGCAGAGAGTAACGGGTAATAGGTGCAGCATGGCACCCCTAGGGCAGAGTAACAGGTAATAGGTGCAGCCTGGCACCCCTAGGGCAGAGAGTAACAGGTAATAGGTGCAGCCTGGCACCCCTAGGGCAGAGAGTAACAGGTAATAAGTGCAGCCTGGCACCCCTAGGGCAGAGTAACATGTAATAGGTGCAGCCTGGCACTCCTAGGGCAGAAAGTAACAGGTAATAGGTGCAGCCTGGCACCCCTAGGGTAGAGAGTAACAGGTAATAGGTGCAGCCTGGCACCCCTAGAGCAGAGAGTAACGGGTAATAGGTGCGGCCAGGCACCCCTAGGGCAGAGAGTAACAGGTAATATGTGCAGCCTGGCACCCCTAGGGCAGAGAGTAACAGGTAATAGGTGCAGCCTGGCACCCCTAGGGCAGAGTAAAGGGTAATAGGTGCAGCCTGGCACCCCTAGGGCAGAGTAACGGGTAAGAGGAGCAGCCTGGCACCCCTAGGGCAGAGTAACAGGTAATAGGTGCAGCTCGGCACCCCTAGGGCAGAGAGTAACAGGTAATAGGAGCAGGCTGGCACCCCTAGGGCAAAGTAACAGGTAATAGGTGCAGCCTGGCACCCCTAGGGAAGAGAGTAACAGGTAATAGGAGCAGGCTTGCACCCCTAGGGCAGAGTAACAGGTAATAGGTGCAGCCTGGCACCCCTAGGGCAGAGTAACAGGTGCAGCCTGGCACCCCTAGGGCAGAGAGTAATGGGTAATAGGTGCAGCCTGGCACCCCTAGAGCAGAGAGTAATGGGTAATATGTGCAGCCTGGCAGACCTAGGGCAGAGTAACTGGTGCAGCCTGGCACCCCTAGGGCAGAGAGTAACAGGTAATAGGTGCAGCCTGGCAGACCTAGGGCAGAGTAACAGGTGCAGCCTGGCACCCCTAGGGCAGAGAGTAACAGGTAATAGGAGCAGGCTGACACCCCTAGGGCAGAGAGTAACAGGTAATAGGAGCAGCCTGGCACCCCTAGGACAGAGAGTAATGGGTAATAGGTGCAGCCTGGCACCCCTAGGGCAGAGTAACGAGTAATAGGTGCAGCCTGGCACCCCTAGGGCAGAGTAACGAGTAATAGGTGCAGCCTGGCACCCCTAGGGTAGAGTAACGGGTAAGAGCAGCAGCCTGGCACCCCTAGGGCAGAGAGTAACAGGTAATAGGAGCAGCCTGGCACCCCTACGGCAGAGTAATGGGTAATAGGTGCAGCCTGGCACCCCTAGGGCAGAGTAACGGTTAATAAGAGCAGCCTGATACCCCTAGGGAAGAGTAACAGGTAATAGGTGCAGCCTGGCACCCCTAGGGCAGAGTAACAGGTAATAGGTGCTGCCTGGCACCCCTAGGGCAGAGAGTAACAGGTAATAGGTGCAGCCTGGCACCCCTTGGGCAGAGTAATGGGTAATAGGTGCAGCCTGGCACCCCTAGGGCAGAGTAACGGGTAAGAGGAGCAGCCTGGCACCCCTAGGGCAGAGAGTAACAGGTAATAGGAGCAGCCTGGCACCCCTAGGGTAGAGTAATGGGTAAAAGGTGCAGTCTGGCACCCCTAGGGCAGAGTAACAGGTAATAGTTACAGCCTGGCACGCCTAGGGCAGAGTAACAGGTAATAGGAGCAGCCTGGCACCCCTAGGGCAGAGAGTAACGGGTAATAGGTGCAGCCTGGCACACCTTAGGCAGAGAATAACGGGTAATAGGTGCGGCCTGGAACCCCTAGGGCAGAGTAACAGGTAAGAGGAGCAGCCTGGCACCCCTAGGGCAGAGAGTAACAGGTAATAGGTGCAGCCTGGCACCCCTAGGGCAGAGTAACAGTTAATAGATGCAGCCTGGCACCCCTAGGGCAGAGAGTAACGGGTAACAGGTGCAGCCTGGCACCCCTAGGGCAGAGAGTAACAGGTAATAGGTGCAGCCTGGCACCCCTAGGGCAGAGAGTAACAGGTAACAGGAGCAGCCTGGCACCCCTAGGGCAGATTAATGGGTAATAGGTGCAGCCTGGCACCCCTAGGGCAGAGTAACGGGTAAGATGAGCAGCCTGGCACCCCTAGGGCTGAGAGTAACAGGTAATAGGAGCAGCCTGGCATCCCTAGGGTAGAGAGTAACAGGTAATAGGAGCAGCCTGGCACCCCTAGGGCAGAGTAATGGGTAATAGGTGCAGCCTGGCACCCCTAGGGCAGAGTAACGGGTAAGAGAAGCAGCCTGGCACCCCTAGGGCAGAGAGTAACAGGTAATAGGAGCAGCCTGGCACCCCTTGGGTAGAGTAATGGGTAATAGGTACAGCCTGGCACCCCTAGGGCAGAGTAACAGGTAATAGGTGCAGCGTGGCATGCCTAGGGCAGAGTAACAAGTAATAGGAGCAGCCTGGCACCCCTAGGGCAGAGAATAACGGGTAATAGGTGCAGCCTGGCACACCTAGGGCAGAGAATAACGGGTAATAGGTGCGGCCTGGCACCCCTAGGGCAGAGTAACAGGTAAGAGGAGCAACCTGGCACCCCTAGGGCAGAGAGTAACAGGTAATAGGTGCAGCCTGGCACCCCTAGGGCAGAGAGTAACAGGTAATAGGTGCAGCCTGGCAACCCTAGGGCAGAGTAACAGGTAATAGGTGCAGCCTGGCACCCCTAGGGCAGAGTAACAGTTAATAGATGCAGCCTGGCACCCCTAGGGCAGTGAGTAACGGGTAACAGGTGCAGCCTGGCACCCCTAGGGCAGAGAGTAACAGGTAATAGGTGCCGTCTGGCACCCCTAGGGCAGAGAGTAACAGGTAATAGGAGCAGCCTGGCACCCCCAGGGCAGAGTAATGGGTAATAGGTGCAGCCTGGCACCCCTAGGGCAGAGTAACGGGTAAGAAGAGCAGTTTGGCACCCCTAGGGCAGAGAGTAACAGGTAATAGGAGCAGCCTGGCACCCCTAGGGCTGATAGTAACGGGTAATAGGTTCAGCCTTTTTACCCCTAGGGCAGAGTAATGGGTAATAGGTGCAGCCTGGCTCCCCTAGGGCAGAGTAATAGGTAATAGGTGCAGCCTGGCACTCCTAGGGCAGAGAGTAACGGGTAATAGGTGCAGCCTGGCACCCCTAGGGCAGAGAGTAACAGGTAATAGGTGCAGCCTGGCACCCCTAGGGCAGAGAGTAACAGGTAATAGGTGCGGCCAGGCACCCCTAGGGCAGAGAGTAACAGGTAATAGGTGCAGCCTGGCACCCCTAGGGCAGAGAGTAACACATAATAGGTGCAGCCTGGCACCCCTAGGGCAGAGTAACGGGTAATAGGTGCAGCCTGGCACCCCTAGGGCAGAGTAATGCGTAAGAGGAGCAGCCTGGCACCCCTAGGGCAGAGAGTAACAGGTAATAGGAGCAGCCTGGCACCCCTAGGGCAGAGTAACAGGTAATAGGTGCTGCCCTGGCACCCCTAGGGCAGAGAGTAACAGGTAATAAGAGCAGCCTGGCACCCCTAGGGCAGAGAGTAATGGGTAATAGGTGCAGCCTGGCACCCCTAGGGCAGAGAGTAACGGGTAATAGGTGCAGCCTGGCACCCCTAGGGCAGAGTAACAGGTGCAGCCTGGCAGCCCTAGGGCAGAGAGTAACGGGTAATAGGTGCAGCCTGGCACCCCTAGGGCAGAGTAATACGTGCAGCCTGGCACCCCTAGAGCAGAGAGTAACAGGTAATAGGTGCAGCCTGGCACCCCTAGGGCAGAGTAACAGGTAATAGGTGCAGCCTGGCACCGCTAGGGCAGAGTAACAGTTAATAGATGCAGCCTGGCACCCCTAGGGCAGAGAGTAATGGGTAACAGGTGCAGCCTGGCACCCCTAGGGCAGAGTAATGGGTAATAGGTGCAGCCTGGCACCCCTAGGGCAGAGTAACGGTTAATAAGAGCAGCCTGATACCCCTAGGGAAGAGTAACAGGTAATAGGTGCAGCCTGGCACCCCTAGGGCAGAGTAACAGGTAATAGGTTCTGCCTGGCACCCCTAGGGCAGAGAGTAACAGGTAATAGGTGCAGCCTGGCACCCCTTGGGCAGAGTAATGGGTAATAGGTGCAGCCTGGCACCCCTAGGGCAGAGTAACGGGTAAGAGGAGCAGCCTGGCACCCCTAGGGCAGAGAGTAACAGGTAATAGGAGCAGCCTGGCACCCCTAGGGTAGAGTAATGGGTAAAAGGTGCAGTCTGGCACCCCTAGGGCAGAGTAACAGGTAATAGTTACAGCCTGGCACGCCTAGGGCAGAGTAACAGGTAATAGGAGCAGCCTGGCACCCCTAGGGCAGAGAGTAACGGGTAATAGGTGCAGCCTGGCACACCTTAGGCAGAGAATAACGGGTAATAGGTGCGGCCTGGAACCCCTAGGGCAGAGTAACAGGTAAGAGGAGCAGCCTGGCACCCCTAGGGCAGAGAGTAACAGGTAATAGGTGCAGCCTGGCACCCCTAGGGCAGAGTAACAGTTAATAGATGCAGCCTGGCACCCCTAGGGCAGAGAGTAACGGGTAACAGGTGCAGCCTGGCACCCCTAGGGCAGAGAGTAACAGGTAATAGGTGCAGCCTGGCACCCCTAGGGCAGAGAGTAACAGGTAACAGGAGCAGCCTGGCACCCCTAGGGCAGATTAATGGGTAATAGGTGCAGCCTGGCACCCCTAGGGCAGAGTAACGGGTAAGATGAGCAGCCTGGCACCCCTAGGGCAAAGAGTAACAGGTAATAGGAGCAGCCTGGCACCCCTAGGGCTGAGAGTAACAGGTAATAGGAGCAGCCTGGCATCCCTAGGGCAGAGAGTAACAGGTAATAGGAGCAGCCTGGCACCCCTAGGGCAGAGTAATGGGTAATAGGTGCAGCCTGGCACCCCTAGGGCAGAGTAACGGGTAAGAGAAGCAGCCTGGCACCCCTAGGGCAGAGAGTAACAGGTAATAGGAGCAGCCTGGCACCCCTTGGGTAGAGTAATGGGTAATAGGTACAGCCTGGCACCCCTAGGGCAGAGTAACAGGTAATAGGTGCAGCCTGGCATGCCTAGGGCAGAGTAACAAGTAATAGGAGCAGCCTGGCACCCCTAGGGCAGAGAATAACGGGTAATAGGTGCAGCCTGGCACACCTAGGGCAGAGAATAACGGGTAATAGGTGCGGCCTGGCACCCCTAGGGCAGAGTAACAGGTAAGAGGAGCAACCTGGCACCCCTAGGGCAGAGAGTAACAGGTAATAGGTGCAGCCTGGCACCCCTAGGGCAGAGAGTAACAGGTAATAGGTGCAGCCTGGCAACCCTAGGGCAGAGTAACAGGTAATAGGTGCAGCCTGGCACCCCTAGGGCAGAGTAACAGTTAATAGATGCAGCCTGGCACCCCTAGGGCAGTGAGTAACGGGTAATCGGTGCAGCCTGGCACCCCTAGGGCAGAGAGTAACAGGTAATAGGTGCCGTCTGGCACCCCTAGGGCAGAGAGTAACAGGTAATAGGAGCAGCCTGGCACCCCCAGGGCAGAGTAATGGGTAATAGGTGCAGCCTGGCACCCCTAGGGCAGAGTAACGGGTAAGAAGAGCAGTTTGGCACCCCTAGGGCAGAGAGTAACAGGTAATAGGAGCAGCCTGGCACCCCTAGGGCTGATAGTAACGGGTAATAGGTTCAGCCTTTTTACCCCTAGGGCAGAGTAATGGGTAATAGGTGCAGCCTGGCTCCCCTAGGGCAGAGTAATAGGTAATAGGTGCAGCCTGGCACTCCTAGGGCAGAGAGTAACGGGTAATAGGTGCAGCCTGGCACCCCTAGGGCAGAGAGTAACAGGTAATAGGTGCAGCCTGGCACCCCTAGGGCAGAGAGTAACAGGTAATAGGTGCGGCCAGGCACCCCTAGGGCAGAGAGTAACAGGTAATAGGTGCAGCCTGGCACCCCTAGGGCAGAGAGTAACACATAATAGGTGCAGCCTGGCACCCCTAGGGCAGAGTAACGGGTAATAGGTGCAGCCTGGCACCCCTAGGGCAGAGTAATGCGTAAGAGGAGCAGCCTGGCACCCCTAGGGCAGAGAGTAACAGGTAATAGGAGCAGCCTGGCACCCCTAGGGCAGAGTAACAGGTAATAGGTGCTGCCCTGGCACCCCTAGGGCAGAGAGTAACAGGTAATAAGAGCAGCCTGGCACCCCTAGGGCAGAGAGTAATGGGTAATAGGTGCAGCCTGGCACCCCTAGGGCAGAGAGTAACGGGTAATAGGTGCAGCCTGGCACCCCTAGGGCAGAGTAACAGGTGCAGCCTGGCAGCCCTAGGGCAGAGAGTAACGGGTAATAGGTGCAGCCTGGCACCCCTAGGGCAGAGTAATACGTGCAGCCTGGCACCCCTAGAGCAGAGAGTAACAGGTAATAGGTGCAGCCTGGCACCCCTAGGGCAGAGTAACAGGTAATAGGTGCAGCCTGGCACCGCTAGGGCAGAGTAACAGTTAATAGATGCAGCCTGGCACCCCTAGGGCAGAGAGTAATGGGTAACAGGTGCAGCCTGGCACCCCTAGGGCAGAGTAATGGGTAATAGGTGCAGCCTGGCACCCCTAGGGCAGAGTAACAGGTAAGAGGAGCAGCCTGGCACCCCTAGGGCAGAGAGTAACATGTAATAGGAGCAGCCTGGCACCCCTAGGGTAGAGTAATGGGTAATAGGTGCAGCCTGGCACCCCTAGGGCAGAGAATAACGGGTAATAGGTGCGGCCTGGCACCCCTAGGGCAGAGTAACAGGTAAGAGGAGCAGCCTGGCACCCCTAGGGCAGAGAGTAACAGGTAATAGGTGCAGCCTGGCACCCCTAGGGCAGAATAACAGGTAATAGGTGCAGCCTGGCACCCCTAGGGCAGAGAGTAACAGGTAATAGGTGCAGCCTGGCACTCCTAGGGCAGTGAGTAACGGGTAACAGGTGCAGCCTGGCACCACTAGGGTAGAGTAATGGGTAATAGGTGCAGCCTGGCACCCCTAGGGCAGAGTAACAGGTAATAGGTGCAGCCTGGCACGCCTAGGGCAGAGTAACAGGAAATAGGAGCAGTCTGGCACCCCTAGGGCAGAGTAACGGGTAATAGGTGCAGCCTGGCACCCCTAGGGCAGAATAACAGGTAATAGGTGCAGCCTGGCACCCCTAGGGCAGAGTAACAGGTAATAGGTGCAGCCTGGCACCCCTAGGGCAGAGTAACAGGTAATAGGTGCAGCCTGGAACCCCTAGGGCAGAGTAACAGGTAATAGGTGCAGCCTGGCACCCCTAGGGCAGAGTAACGGGTAATAGGTGCAGCCTGGCACCCCTAGGGCAGACTAACGGGTAAGAGGAGCAGCCTGGCACCCCTAGGGCAGAGTAACAGGTAATAGGTGCAGCCTGGCACCCCTAGGGCAGAGAGTAACAGGTAATATGAGCAGGCTGGCACCCCTAGGGCAGAGTAACAGGTAATAGGTGCTGCCCTGGCACCCCTAGGGCAGAGAATAACAGGTTATAGGTGCGGCCTGGCACCCCTAGGGCAGAGAGTAACGGGTAATAGGAGCAGCCTGGCACCCCTAGGGCAGAGAGTAATGGGTAATAGGTGCAGCCTGGCACCCCTAGGGCAGAGAGTAATGGGTAATAGGTGCAGCCTGGCACCATTAGGGCAGTGAGTAACAGGTAATAGGAGCAGCCTGGCACCCCTAGGGCAGAGAGTAACGGGTAAGAGGAGCAGCCTGGCACCCTAGGGCAGAGTAACAGGTAATAGGTGCAGCCTGGCACCCCTAGGGCAGAGTAACGGGTAATAGGTGCAGCCTGGCACCCCTAGAGCAGACTAACGGGTCAGAGGAGCAGCCTGGCACCCCTAGGGCAGAGTAACAGGTAATAGGTGCAGCCTGGCACCCCTAGGGCAGAGAGTAACAGGTAATAGGAGCAGGCTGGCACCCCTAGGGCAGAGTAACAGGTAATAGGTGCAGCCTGGCACCCCTAGGGCAGAGAATAACAGGTTATAGGTGCGGCCTGGCACCCCTAGGGCAGAGAGTAACTGGTAATAGGAGCAGCCTGGCACCCCTAGGGCAGAGAGTAATGGGTAATATGTGCAGCCTGGCACCCCTAGGGCAGAGAGTAACGGGTAATAGGTGCAGCCTGGCACCATTAGGGCAGTGAGTAACAGGTAATAGGAGCAGCCTGGCACCCCTAGGGCAGAGAGTAACGGGTAAGAGGAGCAGCCTGGCACCCTAGGGCAGAGTAACAGGTAATAGGTGCAGCCTGGCACCCCTAGGGCAGAGAGTAACAGGTAATAGGTGAGGCCTGGCACCCCTAGGGCAGAGTAACAGGTAATAGGTGCAGCCTGGCACCCCTAGGGCAGAGAGTAACAGGTAATAGGTGCAGCCTGGCACCCCTAGGGCAGAGAGTAATGGGTAAGAGTAGCAGCCTGGCACCCCTAGGGCAGAGAGTAACAGGTAATAGGAGCAGCCTGGCACCCCTAGGGCAGAGTAATGGGTAACAGGTGCAGCCTGGCACCCCTAGGGCAGAGTAACAGGTAATAAGAGCAGCCTGGTACCCCTAGGGCAGAGTAACAGGTATAGGTGCAGCCTGGCACCCCAAGGGCAGAGTAACAGGTAATAGGTGCTGCCTGGCACCCCTAGGGCAGAGAGTAACAGGTAAAGGGAGCAGCCTGCACCCCTAGGGCAGAGTAACAGGTAATAGGTGCAGCCTGGCACCCCTACGGCAGAGTAACAGGTAATAGGAGCAGCCTGGCACCCTAGGGCAGAGAGTAACAGGTAATAGGTGCAGCCTGGCATACCTAGGGCAGAGAATAACGGGTAATAGTTGCGGCCTTGCACTCCTAGGGCAGAGTAACAGGTAATAGGTGCAGCCTGGCACCCATAGGGCAGAGTAACAGGTAATAGGTGCAGCCTGGCACCCCTAGGGCAGAGAGTAACAGGTAATAGGTGCAGCCTGGCACCCCTAGAGCAGAGTAACGGGTAATAGGTGCAGCCTGGCACCCCTAGGGCAGAGTAACAGGTAATAGGTGCAGCCTGGCACCCCTAAGGCTGAGAGTAACGGGTAATAGGTGCAGACTGCTACCCCTAGGTCAGAGTAACAGGTAATAGGTGCAGCCTGGCACCCCTAGGGCAGAGTAACAGGTAATAGGTGCAGCCTGGCACTCCTATGCCAGAGAGTAACGGATAATAGGTGCAGCCTGGCACCCCTAGGGCAGAGAGTAACAGGTAATAGGTGCGGCCAGGCACCCCTAGGGCAGAGAGTAACAGGTTATAGGTGCAGCCTGGCACCCCTAGGGCAGAGTAACGGGTAATAGGTGCAGCCTGGCACACCTAGGGCAGAGTAATGCGTAAGAGGAGCAGCCTGGCTCCCCTAGGGCAGAGTAACAGGTAATAGGAGCAGCCTGGCACCCCTAGGGCAGAGAGTAATGGGTAATAGGTGCAGCCTGGCACCCATAGGGCAGAGTAACTGGTGCAGCCTGGCACCCCTAGGGCAGAGAGTAACGGGTAATAGGTGCAGCCTGGCACCCCTAAGGCAGAGTAACGGGTAATAGGTGCAGCCTGGCACCCCTAGGGTAGAGTAACAGGTAATAAGTGCAGCCTGGCACCCCTAGAGCAGAGAGTAACAGGTAATAGGTGCAGCCTGGCACCCCTAGGGCAGAGTAACATGTAATAGGTGCAGCCTGGCACCCCTATGGCAGAGTAACAGGTAATAGATGCAGCCTGGCACCCCTAGGGCAGAGAGTAACAGGTAATAGGTGCAGCCTGGCACCCCTAGGGCAGAGAGTAACAGGAAATATGTGCGGCCAGGCACCCCTAGGGCAGAGAGTAACAGGTAATATGTGCAGCCTGGCACCCCTAGGGCAGAGAGTAAAAGGTAATAGGTGCAGCCTGGCACCCCTAGGGCAGAGTAACTGATAATAGGTGCAGCCTGGCACCCCTAGGGCAGAGTAACGGGTAAGAGGAGCAGCCTGGCACCCCTAGGGCAGAGTAACAGGTAATAGGTGCAACCTGGCACCCCTAGGGCAGAGAGAAACAGGTAATAGGAGCAGGCTGGCACCCCTAGGGCAGAGACTAAGGGGTAATAGGTGCAGCCAGGCACCCCTAGGGCAGAGTAACAGGTGCAGCCTGGCACCCCTAGGGCAGAGAGTAACAGGTAACAGGAGCAGGCTGACACCCCTAGGGCAGAGAGTAACAGGTAATAGGAGCAGCCTGGCACCCCTAGGACAGAGAGTAATGGATAATAGGTGCAGCCTGGCACCCCTAGAGCAGAGAGTGACGGGTAATAAGTGCAGCCTGGCACCCCTAGGGCAGAGTAACAGGTGCAGCCTGGCACCCCTAGGGCAGAGTAACGAGTAATAGGTGCAGCCTTGCACCCCTAGGGTAGAGTAACAGGTAATAGGTGCATCCTGGCACCCCTAGGGCAGAGAGTAACAGGTATTAGGTGCAGCCTGGCACCACTAGGGCAGTGTAACTGGTAATAGGTGCAGCCTGGCACCCCTAGGGCAGAGTAACAGGTAATAGATGCGGCCTGGCACCCCTAGGGCAGAGAGTAACAGGTAAGAGGAGTAGCCTGGCCCCCCTAGGGCAGAGAGTACCAGGTAATAGGTGCAGCCTGGCCCCCCAAGGGCAGAGATTAACGGGTAATAGGTGCAGCCTGGCACCCCTAGGGCAGAGTAACAGGTAATAGGTGCAGCCTGGCACCCCTAGGGCAGAGTAACAGGTAATAGGTGCAGCCTGGCACCCCTAGGGCAGAGAGTAACAGGTAATAGGTGCAGCCTGGCACTCCTAGGGCAGTGAGTAACGGGTAACAGGTGCAGCCTGGCACCACTAGGGCAGAGAGTAACAGGTAATAGGTGCAGCCTGGCACCCCTAGGGCAGAGAGTAACAGGTAATAGGAGCAGCCTGGCACCCCTAGGGTAGAGTAATGGGTAATAGGTGCAGCCTGGCACCCCTAGGGCAGAGTAACAGGTAATAGGTGCAGCCTGGCACGCCTAGGGCAGAGTAACAGGAAATAGGAGCAGTCTGGCACCCCTAGGGCAGAGTAACGGGTAATAGGTGCAGCCTGGCACCCCTAGGGCAGAATAACAGGTAATAGGTGCAGCCTGGCACCCCTAGGGCAGAGTAACAGGTAATAGGTGCAGCCTGGCACCCCTAGGGCAGGGTAACAGGTAATAGGTGCAGCCTGGAACCCCTAGGGCAGAGTAACAGGTAATAGGTGCAGCCTGGCACCCCTAGGGCAGAGTAACGGGTAATAGGTGCAGCCTGGCACCCCTAGGGCAGACTAACGGGTCAGAGGAGCAGCCTGGCACCCCTAGGGCAGAGTAACAGGTAATAGGTGCAGCCTGGCACCCCTAGGGCAGAGAGTAACAGGTAATATGAGCAGGCTGGCACCCCTAGGGCAGAGTAACAGGTAATAGGTGCTGCCCTGGCACCCCTAGGGCAGAGAATAACAGGTTATAGGTGCGGCCTGGCACCCCTAGGGCAGAGAGTAACGGGTAATAGGAGCAGCCTGGCACCCCTAGGGCAGAGAGTAATGGGTAATAGGTGCAGCCTGGCACCCCTAGGGCAGAGAGTAATGGGTAATAGGTGCAGCCTGGCACCATTAGGGCAGTGAGTAACAGGTAATAGGAGCAGCCTGGCACCCCTAGGGCAGAGAGTAACGGGTAAGAGGAGCAGCCTGGCACCCTAGGGCAGAGTAACAGGTAATAGGTGCAGCCTGGCACCCCTAGGGCAGAGTAACGGGTAATAGGTGCAGCCTGGCACCCCTAGAGCAGACTAACGGGTCAGAGGAGCAGCCTGGCACCCCTAGGGCAGAGTAACAGGTAATAGGTGCAGCCTGGCACCCCTAGGGCAGAGAGTAACAGGTAATAGGTGCAGGCTGGCACCCCTAGGGCAGAGTAACAGGTAATAGGTGCAGCCTGGCACCCCTAGGGCAGAGAATAACAGGTTATAGGTGCGGCCTGGCACCCCTAGGGCAGAGAGTAACGGGTAATAGGAGCAGCCTGGCACCCCTAGGGCAGAGAGTAACGGGTAATATGTGCAGCCTGGCACCCCTAGGGCAGAGAGTAACGGGTAATAGGTGCAGCCTGGCACCATTAGGGCAGTGAGTAACAGGTAATAGGAGCAGCCTGGCACCCCTAGGGCAGAGAGTAACGGGTAAGAGGAGCAGCCTGGCACCCTAGGGCAGAGTAACAGGTAATAGGTGCAGCCTGGCACCCCTAGGGCAGAGAGTAACAGGTAATAGGTGAGGCCTGGCACCCCTAGGGCAGAGTAACAGGTAATAGGTGCAGCCTGGCACCCCTAGGGCAGAGAGTAACAGGTAAAAGGTGCAGCCTGGCACCCCTAGGGCAGAGAGTAATGGGTAAGAGTAGCAGCCTGGCACCCCTAGGGCAGAGAGTAACAGGTAATAGGAGCAGCCTGGCACCCCTAGGGCAGAGTAATGGGTAACAGGTGCAGCCTGGCACCCCTAGGGCAGAGTAACAGGTAATAAGAGCAGCCTGGTACCCCTAGGGCAGAGTAACAGGTATAGGTGCAGCCTGGCACCCCTAGGGCAGAGTAACAGGTAATAGGTGCAGCCTGGCACCCCTACGGCAGAGTAACAGGTAATAGGAGCAGCCTGGCACCCTAGGGCAGAGAGTAACAGGTAATAGGTGCAGCCTGGCACACCTAGGGCAGAGAATAACGGGAAATAGTTGCGGCCTTGCACTCCTAGGGCAGAGTAACAGGTAATAGGTGCAGCCTGGCACCCATAGGGCAGAGTAACAGGTAATAGGTGCAGCCTGGCACCCCTAGGGCAGAGAGTAACAGGTAATAGGTGCAGCCTGGCACCCCTAGAGCAGAGTAACGGGTAATAGGTGCAGCCTGGCACCCCTAGGGCAGAGTAACAGGTAATAGGTGCAGCCTGGCACCCCTAAGGCTGAGAGTAACGGGTAATAGGTGCAGACTGCTACCCCTAGGTCAGAGTAACAGGTAATAGGTGCAGCCTGGCACCCCTAGGGCAGAGTAACAGGTAATAGGTGCAGCCTGGCACTCCTATGCCAGAGAGTAACGGATAATAGGTGCAGCCTGGCACCCCTAGGGCAGAGAGTAACAGGTAATAGGTGCGGCCAGGCACCCCTAGGGCAGAGAGTAACAGGTTATAGGTGCAGCCTGGCACCCCTAGGGCAGAGTAACGGGTAATAGGTGCAGCCTGGCACACCTAGGGCAGAGTAATGCGTAAGAGGAGCAGCCTGGCTCCCCTAGGGCAGAGTAACAGGTAATAGGAGCAGCCTGGCACCCCTAGGGCAGAGAGTAATGGGTAATAGGTGCAGCCTGGCACCCATAGGGCAGAGTAACTGGTGCAGCCTGGCACCCCTAGGGCAGAGAGTAACGGGTAATAGGTGCAGCCTGGCACCCCTAAGGCAGAGTAACGGGTAATAGGTGCAGCCTGGCACCCCTAGGGTAGAGTAACAGGTAATAAGTGCAGCCTGGCACCCCTAGAGCAGAGAGTAACAGGTAATAGGTGCAGCCTGGCACCCCTAGGGCAGAGTAACATGTAATAGGTGCAGCCTGGCACCCCTATGGCAGAGTAACAGGTAATAGATGCAGCCTGGCACCCCTAGGGCAGAGAGTAACAGGTAATAGGTGCAGCCTGGCACCCCTAGGGCAGAGAGTAACAGGAAATAGGTGCGGCCAGGCACCCCTAGGGCAGAGAGTAACAGGTAATATGTGCATCCTGGCACCCCTAGGGCAGAGAGTAACAGGTAATAGGTGCAGCCTGGCACCCCTAGGGCAGAGTAACAGATAATAGGTGCAGCTTGGCACCCCTAGGGCAGAGTAACGGGTAAGAGGAGCAGCCTGGCACCCCTAGGGCAGAGTAACAGGTAATAGGTGCAACCTGGCACCCCTAGGGCAGAGAGTAACAGGTAATAGGAGCAGGCTGGCACCCCTAGGGCAGAGACTAAGGGGTAATAGGTGCAGCCAGGCACCCCTAGGGCAGAGTAACAGGTGCAGCCTGGCACCCCTAGGACAGAGAGTAATGGATAATAGGTGCAGCCTGGCACCCCTAGAGCAGAGAGTGACGGGTAATAAGTGCAGCCTGGCACCCCTAGGGCAGAGTAACAGGTGCAGCCTGGCACCCCTAGGGCAGAGTAACGAGTAATAGGTGCAGCCTTGCACCCCTAGGGTAGAGTAACAGGTAATAGGTGCATCCTGGCACCCCTAGGGCAGAGAGTAACAGGTATTAGGTGCAGCCTGGCACCCCTAGGGCAGTGTAACTGGTAATAGGTGCAGCCTGGCACCCCTAGGGCAGAGTAACAGGTAATAGATGCGGCCTGGCACCCCTAGGGCAGAGAGTAACAGGTAAGAGGAGTAGCCTGGCCCCCCTAGGGCAGAGAGTACCAGGTAATAGGTGCAGCCTGGCCCCCCAAGGGCAGAGAGTAACGGGTAATAGGTGCAGCCTGGCACCCCTAGGGCAGAGTAACAGGTAATAGGTGCAGCCTGGCACCCCTAGGGCAGAGTAACAGGTAATAGGTGCAGCCTGGCACCCCTAGGGCAGAGAGTAACAGGTAATAGGTGCAGCCTGGCCCCCCAAGGGCAGAGAGTAACGGGTAATAGGTGCAGCCTGGCACCCCTAGGGCAGAGTAACAGGTAATAGGTGCAGCCTGGCACCCCTAGGGCAGAGTAACAGGTAATAGGTGCAGCCTGGCACCCCTAGGGCAGAGAGTAACAGGTAATAGGTGCAGCCTGGCACCCCTAGGGTAGAGTAATGGGTAATAGGTGCAGCCTGGCACCCCTAGGGCAGAGTAACAGGTAATAGGTGCAGCCTGGCACGCCTAGGGCAGAGTAACAGGAAATAGGAGCAGTCTCGCACCCCTAGGGCAGAGTAACGGGTAATAGGTGCAGCCTGGCACCCCTAGGGCAGAATAACAGGTAATAGGTGCAGCCTGGCACCCCTAGGGTAGAGTAACAGGTAATAGGTGCATCCTGGCACCCCTAGGGCAGAGAGTAACAGGTATTAGGTGCAGCCTGGCACCCCTAGGGCAGTGTAACTGGTAATAGGTGCAGCCTGGCACCCCTAGGGCAGAGTAACAGGTAATAGATGCGGCCTGGCACCCCTAGGGCAGAGAGTAACAGGTAAGAGGAGTAGCCTGGCCCCCCTAGGGCAGAGAGTACCAGGTAATAGGTGCAGCCTAGCCCCCCAAGGGCAGAGAGTAACGGGTAAGAGGAGCAGCCTGGCACCCCTAGGGCAGAGAGTAACATGTAATAGGAGCAGCCTGGCACCCCTAGGGCACAGTAATGGGTAATAGGTGCAGCCTGGCACCCCTAGAGCAGAGTAACAGGTAATAGGTGCAGCCTGGCACCCCTAGGGCAGAGTAACAAGTAATAGGTGCAGCCTGGCACCCCTAGGGCAGAGAGTAACAGGTAATAGGTGCAGCCTGGCACCCCTAGGGCAGAGAGTAACAGGTAATAGGTGCAGCCTGGCACCCCTAGGGCAGAGAGTAACGGGTAATAGGTGCAGCCTGGCACCCCTAAGGCAGAGTAACGGGTAATAGGTGCAGCCTGGCACCCCTAGGGCAGAATAACAGGTAATAAGTGTAGCCTGGTACCCCTAGGGCAGAGTAACGGGTAATAGGTGCAGCCTGGCTCCCCTAGGGCAGAGTAACAGGTAATAGGTGCAGCCTGGCACTCCTAGGGCAGAGAGTAACGGGTAATAGGTGCAGCCTGGCACCCCTAGGGCAGAGAGTAACAGGTAATTGGTGCAGCCTGGCACCCCTAGGGCAGAGAGTAACAGGTAATAGGTGCAGCCTGGCACCCCTAGGGCAGAGTAACGGGTAATTGGTGCAGCCTGGCACCCCTAGGGCAGAGTAACGGGTAATAGGTGCAGCCTGGCACCCCTAGGGCAGAGTAATGCGTAAGAGGAGCAGCCTGGCACCCCTACGGCAGAGAGTAACAGGTAATAGGAGCAGCCTGACACCCCTAGGGCAGAGTAACAGGTAATAGGTGCTGCCCTGGCACCCCTAGGGCAGAGAGTAACAGGTAATAGGAGCAGCCTGGCATCCCTAGGGCAGAGAGTAATGGGTAATAGGTGCCGCCTGGCACCCCTAGGGCAGAGAGTAACGGGTAATAGGTGCAGCCTGGCACCCCTAGGGCAGAGTAACAGGTGCAGCCTGGCAGCCCTAGGGCAGAGAGTAACGGGTAATAGCTGCAGCCTGGTACCCCTAGGGCAGAGTAATAGGTGCAGCCTGGCACCCCTAGAGCAGAGAGTAACAGGTAATAGGTGCGGCCTGGCACCCCTAGGGCAGAGTAACAGTTAATAGATGCAGCCTGGCACCCCTAGGGCAGAGAGTAACGGGTAACAGGTGCAGCCTGGCACCCCTAGGGCAGAGAGTAACAGGTAATAGGTGCAGCCTGGCACACCTAGGGCAGAGAGTAACAGGTAATAGGAGCAGCCTGGCACCCCTAGGGCAGAGTAATGGGTAATAGGTGCAGCCTGGCACCTCTAGGGCAGAGTAACGGGTAAGAGGAGCAGCCTGGCACCCATAGGGCAGAGTAACGGGTAATAAGAGCAGCCTGGTACCCCTAGGGCAGAGTAACAGGTAATAGGTGCTGCCTGGCTCCCCTAGGGCAGAGAGTAACAGGTAATAGGTGCAGCCTGGCACCCCTAGGGCAGAGTAACAGGTAATAGGAGCAGCCTGGCACCCCTAGGGCAGAGAGTAACGGGTAATAGGTGCAGCCTGGCACCCCTAGGGCAGAGTAACAGGTAATAGGTGCAGCCTGGAACCCATTTGGCAGAGAGTAACAGGTAATTAGTGCAGCCTGGCACCCCTAGGGCAGAGAGTAACAGGTAATAGGTGCAGCCTGGCACCCCTAGGGCAGAGAGTAACGGGTAATAGTTGCAGCCTGGCACCCCTAGGGCAGAGTAACGGGCAATAGGTGCAGCCTGGCACCCCTAGGGCAGAATTACAGGTAATAGGTGCAGCCTGGCACCCCTAGGGCAGAGAGTAACGGGTAATAGTTGCAGCCTGGCACCCCTAGGGCAGAGTAACGGGTAATAGGTGCAGCCTGGCTCCCCTAGGGCAGAGTAACAGGTAATAGGTGCAGCCTGGCACTCCTAGGGCAGAGAGTAACGGGTAATAGGTGCAGCCTGGCACCCCTAGGGCAGAGAGTAACAGGTAATAGTTACAGCCTTGCACCCCTAGGGCAGAGAATAACAGGTAATAGGTGCGGCCAGGCACCCCTAGGGCAGAGAGTAACAGGTAATAGATGCAGCCTGGCACCCCTAGGGCAGAGAGTAACAGGTAATAGGTGCAGCCTGGCACCCCTAGGGCAGAGTAACGGGTAATAGGTGCAGCCTGGCACCCCTAGGGCAGAGTAATGCGTAAGAGGAGCAGCCTGGCACCCCTAGGGCAGAGTAACAGGTAATAGGTGCTGCCCTGGCACCCCTAGGGCAGAGAGTAACAGGTAATAGGACCAGCCTGGCACCCCTAGGGCAGAGAGTAATGGGTAATAGGTGACGCCTGGCACCCCTAGGGCAGAGAGTAACGGGTAATAGGTGCAGCCTGGCACCCCTAGGGCAGAGTAACAGGTGCAGCCTGGCAGCCCTAGGGCAGAGAGTAACGGGTAATAGGTGCAGCCTGGCACCCCTAGGGCAGAGTAATAGGTGCAGCCTGGCACCCCTAGAGCAGAGAGTAACAGGTAATAGGTGCAGCCTGGCACCCCTAGGGCAGAGTAACAGGTAATAGGTGCAGCCTGGCACCCCTAGGGCAGAGTAACAGTTAATAGATGCAGCCTGGCACCCCTAGGGCAGAGAGTAACGGGTAACAGGTGCAGCCTGGCACCCCTAGGGCAGAGAGTAACAGGTAATAGGTGCAGCCTGGCACCCCTAGGGCAGAGAGTAACAGGTAATAGGAGCAGCCTGGCACCCCTAGGGCAGAGTAATGGGTAATAGGTGCAGCCTGGCACCCCTAGGGCAGAGTAACGGGTAAGAGGAGCAGCCTGGCACCCCTAGGGCAGAGAGTAACAGGTAATAGGAGCAGCCTGGCACCCCTATGGTAGAGTAATGGGTAATAGGTGCAGCCTGGCACCCCTAGGGCAGAGAGTAACGGGTAATAGGTGCAGCCTGGCACACCTAGGGCAGAGAATAACGGGTAATAGGTACGGCCTGGCACCCCTAGGGCAGAGTAACAGGTAAGAGGAAAAGCCTGGAACCCCTAGGTCAGAGAGTAACAGGTAATAGGTGCAGCCTGGCACCCCTAGAGCAGAGAGTAACAGGTAATAGGTGTAGCCTGGCACCCCTAGGGCAGAGTAACAGGTAATAGGTGCAGCCTGGCACCCCTAGGGCAGAGTAACAGGAAATAGGTGCAGCCTGGCACCCCTAGGGCAGAGTAACTGGTAATAGGTGCAGCCTGGCACCCCTAGGGCAGAGTAACGGGTCAGAGGAGCAGCCTGGCACCCCTAGGGCAGAGTAACAGGTAATAGGTGCAGCCTGGCACCCCTAGGGCAGAGAGTAACAGGTAATAGGAGCAGGCTGGCACCCCTAGGGCAGAGAGTAATGGGTAATATGTGCAGCCTGGCACCCCTAGGGCAGAGAGTAACGGTTAATAGGTGCAGCCTGGCACCATTAGGGCAGAGAGTAACAGGTAATAGGAGCAGCCTGGCACCCCTAGGGCAGAGAGTAATGGGTAATAGTGGCAGCCTGGCACCCCTAGGGCAGAGTAACAGGTAATAGGTGCAGCCTGGCACCCCTAGGGCAGAGTAACAGGTAATAGGAGCAGCCTGGCACCCCTAGGGCAGAGAGTAACAGGTAATAGGTGTAGCCTGGCACCCCTAGGGCAGAGAGTAATGGGTAATAGGTGTTGCCTGGCACCCCTAGGGCAGAGTAACGGGTAATAGGTGCAGCCTGGCACTCCTAGGGCAGAGAGTAACGGGTAATAGGTGCAGCCTGGCACCCCTAGGGCAGAGTAACAGGTGCAACCTGGCACCCCTAGGGCAGAGAGTAACAGGTAATAGGTGCAGCCTGGCACCCCTAGGGCAGAGAGTAACAGGTAATAGGTGCAGCCTGGCACCCCTAGGGCAGAGTAACGGGTAATAGGTGCAGCCTGGCACCCCTAGGGCAGAGTAACGGGTAAGAGGAGCAGCCTGGCACCCCCAGGGCAGAGAGTAACAGGTAATAGGTGCGGCCTGGCACACCTAGGGCAGATTAACAGGTAATAGGTGCAGCCTGGCACCCCTAGGGCAGACAGTAACAGGTAATAGGAGCAGGCTGGCACCCCATGGGCAGAGAGTAATGGGTAATAGGTGCAGCCTGGCACCCCTAGGGCAGAGAGTAATGGGTAATAGGTGCAGCCTGGCACCCCTAGGGCAGAGTAACAGGTGCAGCCTGGCACCCCTAGGGCAGAGAGTAACAGGTAATAGGTGCAGCCTCGCACCCCTAGGGCGGAGAGTAACAGGTAATAGGTGCAGCCTGGCACCCCTAGGGCAGAGTAACAGGTAATAGGTGCAGCCTGGCACCCCTAGGGCAGAGTAACAGGTAATAGATGCAGCCTGGCACCCCTAGGGCAGAGAGTAACGGGTAAGAGGAGCAGCCTGGCACCCCTAGGGCAGAGAGTAACAGGTAATAGGTGCAGCCTGGCACCCCTAGGACAGAGAGTAACGGGTAAGAGGAGCAGCCTGGCACCCCTAGGGCAGAGAGTAACATGTAATAGGTGCAGCCTGGCACCCCTAGGACAGAGAGTAATGGGTAATAGTTGCAGCCTTGCACCCCTAGGGCAGAGTAACGGGTAATAAGAGCAGCCTTTTACCCCTAGGGCAGAGTAACAGGTAATAGGTGCAGCCTGGCACCCCTAGGGCAGAGAGTAACAGGTAATAGGTGCAGCCTGGCACCCCTACGGCAGAGTAACATGTAATAGGTGCAGCTTGGCACCCCTAGGGCAGGGTAACAGGTAATAGGTGCAGTCTGGCACCCCTAGGGCAGAGATTAGCGGGTAATAGGTGCGGCCTGGTACCCCTAGGGCAGAGCAACGGGTAATAGGTGCAGCCTGGCACCCCTAGGGCAGAGTAACAGGTAATTTGAGCAGCCTGGTATCCCTAGGGCTGAGAGTAACTGGTAAGAGGAGCAGCCTGGCACCCCTAGGGCAGAGTAACAGGTAATAGGAGCAGCCTGGCACCCCTAGGGCTGAGAGTAACAGGTAATAGGTGTGGCCTGGCACCCCTAGGGCAGAGAGTAACAGGTAATAGGTGCAGCCTGCCACCCCTAGGGCAGAGTAACAGGTAATAGGTGCAGCCTGGCACCCCTAGGGCAGAGAATAACGGGTAATAGGTGCAGCTTGGCACCCCTAGGGCAGATAGTAACGGGTAATAGGTGCAGCCTGGCACCCCTGGGTAAGAGAGTAACAGGTAATAGGTGCAGCCTGGCACCCCTAGGGCAGAGTAACAGGTAATAGTTGCAGCCTGGCACCGCTAGGGCAGAGAGTAACAGGTAATAGGTGCAGTCTGGCACCCCTAGGGCAGAGATTAGCGGGTAATATGTGCAGCCTGGTACCCCTAGGGCAGAGAGTAACGGGTAAGATGAGCAGCCTAGCACATCTAGGGCAGAGTAACAGGTAATAGGAGCAGCCTGGCACCCCTAGGGCAGAGTAACAGGTAATAGGAGCAGCCTGGCATCCCTAGGGCTGAGAGTAACGGGTAATAGGTGCAGCCTGGCACCCCTAGGGCAGAGTAACAGGTAATAGGTGCAGCCTGGCACCCCTAGGGCAGAGAGTAACAGGTAATAGGTGCGGCCTGGCACCCCCAGGGCAGAGAGTAACATGTAATAGGTGCAGCCTGGCACCCCTAGGGCAGGGTAACAGGTAATAGGTGCAGTCTGGCACCCCTAGGGCAGAGATTAGCGGGTAATAGGTGTGGCCTGGTACCCCTAGGGCAGAGCAACGGGTAATTTGAGCAGCCTGGTATCCCTAGGGCTGAGAGTAACTGGTAAGAGGAGCAGCCTGGCACCCCTAGGGCAGAGTAACAGGTAATAGGAGCAGCCTGGCACCCCTAGGGCTGAGAGTAACAGGTAATAGGTGTGGCCTGGCACCCCTAGGGCAGAGAGTAACAGGTAATAGGTGCAGCCTGCCACCCCTAGGGCAGAGTAACAGGTAATAGGTGCAGCCTGGCACCCCTAGGGCAGAGAATAACGGGTAATAGGTGCAGCTTGGCACCCCTAGGGCAGATAGTAACGGGTAATAGGTGCAGCCTGGCACCCCTAGGTCAGAGAGTAACAGGTAATAGGTGCAGCCTGGCACCCCTAGGGCAGAGTAACAGGTAATAGTTGCAGCCTGGCACCGCTAGGGCAGAGAGTAACAGGTAATAGGTGCAGTCTGGCACCCCTAGGGCAGAGATTAGCGGGTAATATGTGCAGCCTGGTACCCCTAGGGCAGAGAGTAACGGGTAAGATGAGCAGCCTAGCACATCTAGGGCAGAGTAACAGGTAATAGGAGCAGCCTGGCACCCCTAGGGCAGAGTAACAGGTAATAGGAGCAGCCTGGCATCCCTAGGGCTGAGAGTAACGGGTAATAGGTGCAGCCTGGCACCCCTAGGGCAGAGTAACAGGTAATAGGTGCAGCCTGGCACCCCTAGGGCAGAGAGTAACAGGTAATAGGTGCGGCCTGGCACCCCCAGGGCAGAGAGTAACAGGTAATAGGTGCAGCCTGGCACCCCTAGGGCAGAGTAACAGGTAATAGGTGCAGCCTGGCACCCCTAGGGCAGAGTAACAGGTAATAGGTGCAGCCTGGCACCCCTAGGGCAGAGAGTAACGGGTAAGAGGAGCAGCCGGGCACCCCTAGGGCAGAGAGTAACGGTTAAGATGAGCAGCCTAGCACATCTAGGGCAGAGTAACAGGTAAGAGGAGCTACCTGGCACCCCTAGGGCAAGAGTAACAGGTATTAGTTGCAGCCTGGCATCCCTAGGGCAGAGAGTAACGGGTAAGAGGAGCAGCCTGGCACCCCTAGGGCAGAAAGTAACAGGTAATAGGAGCAGCCTGGCACCCCTAGGGCAGAGAGTAACGGGTAATAGGAGCAGCCTGGCTCCCCTAGGGCAGAGTAACAGGTAATAGGTGCAGCCTGGCACCCCTGGGCAGAGAATAAAGGGTAATAGGTGCAGCCTGGCACCTCTAGGGCAGAGAGTAACAGGTAATAGGTGCAGCCTGGCACCCCTAGGGCAGAGAGTAACGGGTAAGAGGAGCAGCCTGGCACCTCTAGGGCAGAGAGTAACAGGTAATAGGTGCAGCCTAGCACCCCTAGGGCAGAGAGTAACGGTTAAGAGGAGCAGCCTGGCACCCCTAGGGCAGAGAGTAACAGGTAATAGGTGCAGCCTGGCACCCCTAGGGCAGAGTAACAGGTAATAGGTGCAGCCTGGCACCCCTAGGGCAGAGTAACAGGTAATAGGAGCAGCCTGGCACCCCTAGGGCAGAGAGTAACAGGTAATAGGTGTAGCCTGGCACCCCTAGGGCAGAGAGTAATGGGTAATAGGTGTTGCCTGGCACCCCTAGGGCAGAGTAACGGGTAATAGGTGCAGCCTGGCACTCCTAGGGCAGAGAGTAACGGGTAATAGGTGCAGCCTGGCACCCCTAGGGCAGAGTAACAGGTGCAACCTGGCACCCCTAGGGCAGAGAGTAACAGGTAATAGGTGCAGCCTGGCACCCCTAGGGCAGAGAGTAACAGGTAATAGGTGCAGCCTGGCACCCCTAGGGCAGAGTAACGGGTAATAGGTGCAGCCTGGCACCCCTAGGGCAGAGTAACGGGTAAGAGGAGCAGCCTGGCACCCCCAGGGCAGAGAGTAACAGGTAATAGGTGCGGCCTGGCACACCTAGGGCAGATTAACAGGTAATAGGTGCAGCCTGGCACCCCTAGGGCAGACAGTAACAGGTAATAGGAGCAGGCTGGCACCCCATGGGCAGAGAGTAATGGGTAATAGGTGCAGCCTGGCACCCCTAGGGCAGAGAGTAATGGGTAATAGGTGCAGCCTGGCACCCCTAGGGCAGAGTAACAGGTGCAGCCTGGCACCCCTAGGGCAGAGAGTAACAGGTAATAGGTGCAGCCTCGCACCCCTAGGGCGGAGAGTAACAGGTAATAGGTGCAGCCTGGCACCCCTAGGGCAGAGTAACAGGTAATAGGTGCAGCCTGGCACCCCTAGGGCAGAGTAACAGGTAATAGATGCAGCCTGGCACCCCTAGGGCAGAGAGTAACGGGTAAGAGGAGCAGCCTGGCACCCCTAGGGCAGAGAGTAACAGGTAATAGGTGCAGCCTGGCACCCCTAGGACAGAGAGTAACGGGTAAGAGGAGCAGCCTGGCACCCCTAGGGCAGAGAGTAACATGTAATAGGTGCAGCCTGGCACCCCTAGGACAGAGAGTAATGGGTAATAGTTGCAGCCTTGCACCCCTAGGGCAGAGTAACGGGTAATAAGAGCAGCCTTTTACCCCTAGGGCAGAGTAACAGGTAATAGGTGCAGCCTGGCACCCCTAGGGCAGAGAGTAACAGGTAATAGGTGCAGCCTGGCACCCCTACGGCAGAGTAACATGTAATAGGTGCAGCTTGGCACCCCTAGGGCAGGGTAACAGGTAATAGGTGCAGTCTGGCACCCCTAGGGCAGAGATTAGCGGGTAATAGGTGCGGCCTGGTACCCCTAGGGCAGAGCAACGGGTAATAGGTGCAGCCTGGCACCCCTAGGGCAGAGTAACAGGTAATTTGAGCAGCCTGGTATCCCTAGGGCTGAGAGTAACTGGTAAGAGGAGCAGCCTGGCACCCCTAGGGCAGAGTAACAGGTAATAGGAGCAGCCTGGCACCCCTAGGGCTGAGAGTAACAGGTAATAGGTGTGGCCTGGCACCCCTAGGGCAGAGAGTAACAGGTAATAGGTGCAGCCTGCCACCCCTAGGGCAGAGTAACAGGTAATAGGTGCAGCCTGGCACCCCTAGGGCAGAGAATAACGGGTAATAGGTGCAGCTTGGCACCCCTAGGGCAGATAGTAACGGGTAATAGGTGCAGCCTGGCACCCCTGGGTAAGAGAGTAACAGGTAATAGGTGCAGCCTGGCACCCCTAGGGCAGAGTAACAGGTAATAGTTGCAGCCTGGCACCGCTAGGGCAGAGAGTAACAGGTAATAGGTGCAGTCTGGCACCCCTAGGGCAGAGATTAGCGGGTAATATGTGCAGCCTGGTACCCCTAGGGCAGAGAGTAACGGGTAAGATGAGCAGCCTAGCACATCTAGGGCAGAGTAACAGGTAATAGGAGCAGCCTGGCACCCCTAGGGCAGAGTAACAGGTAATAGGAGCAGCCTGGCATCCCTAGGGCTGAGAGTAACGGGTAATAGGTGCAGCCTGGCACCCCTAGGGCAGAGTAACAGGTAATAGGTGCAGCCTGGCACCCCTAGGGCAGAGAGTAACAGGTAATAGGTGCGGCCTGGCACCCCCAGGGCAGAGAGTAACATGTAATAGGTGCAGCCTGGCACCCCTAGGGCAGGGTAACAGGTAATAGGTGCAGTCTGGCACCCCTAGGGCAGAGATTAGCGGGTAATAGGTGCGGCCTGGTACCCCTAGGGCAGAGCAACGGGTAATTTGAGCAGCCTGGTATCCCTAGGGCTGAGAGTAACTGGTAAGAGGAGCAGCCTGGCACCCCTAGGGCAGAGTAACAGGTAATAGGAGCAGCCTGGCACCCCTAGGGCTGAGAGTAACAGGTAATAGGTGTGGCCTGGCACCCCTAGGGCAGAGAGTAACAGGTAATAGGTGCAGCCTGCCACCCCTAGGGCAGAGTAACAGGTAATAGGTGCAGCCTGGCACCCCTAGGGCAGAGAATAACGGGTAATAGGTGCAGCTTGGCACCCCTAGGGCAGATAGTAACGGGTAATAGGTGCAGCCTGGCACCCCTAGGTCAGAGAGTAACAGGTAATAGGTGCAGCCTGGCACCCCTAGGGCAGAGTAACAGGTAATAGTTGCAGCCTGGCACCGCTAGGGCAGAGAGTAACAGGTAATAGGTGCAGTCTGGCACCCCTAGGGCAGAGATTAGCGGGTAATATGTGCAGCCTGGTACCCCTAGGGCAGAGAGTAACGGGTAAGATGAGCAGCCTAGCACATCTAGGGCAGAGTAACAGGTAATAGGAGCAGCCTGGCACCCCTAGGGCAGAGTAACAGGTAATAGGAGCAGCCTGGCATCCCTAGGGCTGAGAGTAACGGGTAATAGGTGCAGCCTGGCACCCCTAGGGCAGAGTAACAGGTAATAGGTGCAGCCTGGCACCCCTAGGGCAGAGAGTAACAGGTAATAGGTGCGGCCTGGCACCCCCAGGGCAGAGAGTAACAGGTAATAGGTGCAGCCTGGCACCCCTAGGGCAGAGTAACAGGTAATAGGTGCAGCCTGGCACCCCTAGGGCAGAGTAACAGGTAATAGGTGCAGCCTGGCACCCCTAGGGCAGAGTAACAGGTAATAGGTGCAGCCTGGCACCCCTAGGGCAGAGTAACAGGTAATAGGTGCAGCCTGGCACCCCTAGGGCAGAGAGTAACGGGTAAGAGGAGCAGCCGGGCACCCCTAGGGCAGAGAGTAACGGTTAAGATGAGCAGCCTAGCACATCTAGGGCAGAGTAACAGGTAAGAGGAGCTACCTGGCACCCCTAGGGCAAGAGTAACAGGTATTAGTTGCAGCCTGGCATCCCTAGGGCAGAGAGTAACGGGTAAGAGGAGCAGCCTGGCACCCCTAGGGCAGAAAGTAACAGGTAATAGGAGCAGCCTGGCACCCCTAGGGCAGAGAGTAACGGGTAATAGGAGCAGCCTGGCTCCCCTAGGGCAGAGTAACAGGTAATAGGTGCAGCCTGGCACCCCTGGGCAGAGAATAAAGGGTAATAGGTGCAGCCTGGCACCTCTAGGGCAGAGAGTAACAGGTAATAGGTGCAGCCTGGCACCCCTAGGGCAGAGAGTAACGGGTAAGAGGAGCAGCCTGGCACCTCTAGGGCAGAGAGTAACAGGTAATAGGTGCAGCCTAGCACCCCTAGGGCAGAGAGTAACGGTTAAGAGGAGCAGCCTGGCACCCCTAGGGCAGAGAGTAACAGGTAATAGGTGCAGCCTGGCACCCCTAGGGCAGAGTAACAGGTAATAGGTGCAGCCTGGCACCCCTAGGGCAGAGTAACAGGTAATAGGTGCAGCCTGGCACCCATAGGGCAGAGTAACGGGTAATAGGTGCAGCCTGGCACCCCTAGGGCAGAGAGTAACAGGTAATAGGTGCAGCCTGGCACCCCTAGGGCAGAGAGTAACGGTTAAGAGGAGCAGCCTGGCACCCTTAGGGCAGAGAGTAACAGGTAATAGGTGTAGCCTGGCACCCTTAGGGCAGAGAGTAATGGGTAATAGGTGCAGCCTGGCACCCCTAGGGCAGAGTAACAGGTAATAGGTGCAGCCTGGCACCCCTAGGGCAGAGTAACAGGTAATAGGTGCAGCCTGGCACCCCTAGGGCAGAGTAACAGGTAATAGGTGCAGCCTGGCACCCCTAGGGCAGAGAGTAACGGGTAATAGGTGCGGCCTGGCACCCCTAGGGCAGAGAGTAACAGATAATAGGAGCAGGCTGGCACCCCTAGGGCATAGAGTAACAGGTAATAGGTGCAGCCTGGCACCCCTAGGGCAGAGTAACAGGTAATAGTTGCAGCCTGGCACCGCTAGGGCAGAGAGTAACAGGTAATAGGTGCAGTCTGGCACCCCTAGGGCAGAGATTAGCGGGTAATATGTGCAGCCTGGTACCCCTAGGGCAGAGAGTAACGGGTAAGATGAGCAGCCTAGCACATCTAGGGCAGAGTAACAGGTAATAGGAGCAGCCTGGCACCCCTAGGGCAGAGTAACAGGTAATAGGAGCAGCCTGGCATCCCTAGGGCTGAGAGTAACGGGTAATAGGTGCAGCCTGGCACCCCTAGGGCAGAGTAACAGGTAATAGGTGCAGCCTGGCACCCCTAGGGCAGAGAGTAACAGGTAATAGGTGCGGCCTGGCACCCCCAGGGCAGAGAGTAACAGGTAATAGGTGCAGCCTGGCACCCCTAGGGCAGAGTAACAGGTAATAGGTGCAGCCTGGCACCCCTAGGGCAGAGTAACAGGTAATAGGTGCAGCCTGGCACCCCTAGGGCAGAGAGTAACGGGTAAGAGGAGCAGCCGGGCACCCCTAGGGCAGAGAGTAACGGTTAAGATGAGCAGCCTAGCACATCTAGGGCAGAGTAACAGGTAAGAGGAGCTACCTGGCACCCCTAGGGCAAGAGTAACAGGTATTAGTTGCAGCCTGGCATCCCTAGGGCAGAGAGTAACGGGTAAGAGGAGCAGCCTGGCACCCCTAGGGCAGAAAGTAACAGGTAATAGGAGCAGCCTGGCACCCCTAGGGCAGAGAGTGACGGGTAATAGGAGCAGCCTGGCTCCCCTAGGGCAGAGTAACAGGTAATAGGTGCAGCCTGGCACCCCTGGGCAGAGAATAAAGGGTAATAGGTGCAGCCTGGCACCTCTAGGGCAGATAGTAACAGGTAATAGGTGCAGCCTGGCACCCCTAGGGCAGAGAGTAACGGGTAAGAGGAGCAGCCTGGCACCTCTAGGGCAGAGAGTAACAGGTAATAGGTGCAGCCTAGCACCCCTAGGGCAGAGAGTAACGGTTAAGAGGAGCAGCCTGGCACCCCTAGGGCAGAGAGTAACAGGTAATAGGTGCAGCCTGGCACCCCTAGGGCAGAGTAACAGGTAATAGGTGCAGCCTGGCACCCCTAGGGCAGAGTAACAGGTAATAGGTGCAGCCTGGCACCCATAGGGCAGAGTAACGGGTAATAGGTGCAGCCTGGCACCCCTAGGGCAGAGAGTAACAGGTAATAGGTGCAGCCTGGCACCCCTAGGGCAGAGAGTAACGGTTAAGAGGAGCAGCCTGGCACCCTTAGGGCAGAGAGTAACAGGTAATAGGTGTAGCCTGGCACCCTTAGGGCAGAGAGTAATGGGTAATAGGTGCAGCCTGGCACCCCTAGGGCAGAGTAACAGGTAATAGGTGCAGCCTGGCACCCCTAGGGCAGAGTAACAGGTAATAGGTGCAGCCTGGCACCCCTAGGGCAGAGTAACAGGTAATAGGTGCAGCCTGGCACCCCTAGGGCAGAGAGTAACGGGTAATAGGTGCGGCCTGGCACCCCTAGGGCAGAGAGTAACAGATAATAGGAGCAGGCTGGCACCCCTAGGGCATAGAGTAACAGGTAATAGGTGCAGCCTGGCACCCCTAGGGCAGAGTAACAGGTAATAGGTGCAGCCTGGCACCCCTAGGGCAGAGAGTAACAGGTAATAGGTGCAGTCTGGCACCCCTATGGCAGAGTAACGGGTAATAGGTGCGGCCTGGCAACCCTACGGAAGAGAGTAACGGGTAATAGGTGCGGCCGGGCACCCCTAGGGCAGAGTAACAGGTAATAGGTGTGGCCTGGCACCCGTAGGGCAGAGTAACGGGTAATAGGTGCGGCCTGGCACCCCTAGGGCAGAGTAACGGGTAATAGGTGCAGCCTGGCACCCCTAGGGCAGAGTAACGGGTAATAGGTGCAGCCTGGCACCCCTAGGGCAGAGTAACGGGTAATAGGAGCAGCCTGGCACCCCTAGGGCAGAGAGTAACGGGTAATAGGTGCAGCCTTGCACCCCTAGGGCAGAGAGTAACGGGTAATAGGTGCAGCCTGGCACCCCTAGGTCAGAGTAACGGGTAATAGGAGCAGCCTGGCACCCCTAGGGCAGAGTAACAGTTAATAGATGCAGCCTGGCACCCCTAGGGCAGAGAGTAACGGGTAATAGGTGCAGCCTTGCACCCCTAGGGCAGATAGTAACGGGTAATAGGTGCAGCCTGGCACCGCTAGGGCAGAGTAATGGGTAATAGGAGCAGCCTTGCACCCCTAGGGCAGAGTAACGGGTAATAGGTGCAGCCTGGCACCGCTAGGGCAGAGTAACGGGTAATAGGAGCAGCCTGGCACCCCTAGGGCAGAGTACTGCTGCGGCCGAGTTTATTCGAGCTTTTGCCCGTTCTCGGCCGCAGCAGTAACCTGGCGTGCGCCGCAGGGTGCCGGGCGCGCACCGAAGACACGGAGGAGTGCCCTCCGATCGGGGCTTTCTCTCTCCCGCTGCCGGGTACGCCGGGTCCCCCGGAACCCTCTGCCGCCGTCCCCCACATTGCGGGACACCAGGGCTCCCTCGGGGACCCCTGGACGCGCGTGCAGGGTGCGCAGGCTCCCGATGACGCGTGACCGCGCGTCGATGACGCGCGGCACGCCGAGGGAGTGCGGCTAGCATGCCGGGGCATCCCCAGGGACTGATATTCCGCACCACGCATGCGCAAGGGATTTTCCACTACGTGACCACCAACCATTGAGTGGTGGCGCTGCTTTGCACTCTGGGACTCCGACTACCTCCGTCCTCTAGAGGGAGCTCCCACCGAGGAGATCTGACCTAAGGGGAAGACTGAGTTCAAGGCGCGTCCTCTGCACGGGTCGCAGAGCTGACGTCACGATTCCAATCCAGATCACCAGAGGGCTTACTCCATCTGCCGCAGTTCGATCGTCTGGTAACCTGTTGTGAAAATTATACACTATTTGCCTATGGTCTATCTACCAAATGTACGCAGAATACTCACCTTTTTTTTTACTAAACTAAATTTGATATACTTCACTATTGCAGTTTTGTGCTGTTGTTTTTTGTCATTTACTATCTAGGTAAAAGGACTGAGCATGAAACACAGGTTCATTGCGAAGGAAAAGATTTGCAGAATTAACTGATTCTAATCCTAGCAAATGCCATTAAAAAGAACATTCTAGAAGCTTCCCATTCTGCTAAATACTGCTCAATGGTACAGGACTGTGCACCAGATGTGAGTCATGTTGCACAAATGACAATCATTCATTTCGTGGATATGGAAAGTCCGCAGATTCGGATAATGTGGGTGCCCATAAAGGAACGTTTTGTTAGGTTTCGGACCGCTGAAGGAGACTGGAGCACATGAAACTATTCTACAAGAACTTGCAGCAATGCCATTATCTACGGATAACTGACGTGGCCACAGCTACGATAATGGGAGTAATACGAAGGGTAAAGATAAGGTGTGCGAGGGAGAATCATGGAAACCAGTATTGGGGCCTTTTCCGTTTCTTGCAGGGCGCGCTCTCTGTGTTTGGTGTCAGTGATCATGATTGGACGCACGCAGCTCTTTGACCGGATGCAACGTGTTTGTGTTTTTCTCCGGCTCAGCACGTCGTTCGGAGATTCTGACTCGCTCTAACCGTCACTTAATCAGACAAGATGGAAGAGTCGCATTGATGCTTTGAAGCCTCTTTGCTAGTCTTTGAAGTGCTCCTTGCCTCTTCGCTATGAACTTGGAAACATTTATGATGCTCTATTTGAAATTTCTGATGATACTACCTTTACTGGATCCTCCGACAACACGGCACGTTCAGATGCAGAAACTCTTACAAATGGCCTTTCCAAGTTTATATTTGTGACCACTCATTTTGTGATATAATATCCTTTCCGAGATTAATCTCACTAGTAAGCAGCTTCAGGAACAACGTAAACATTCTGCTATTCAAAAACTGCAGCAAACTAAAAATATACTGGAAGAATTCAGAAGTGATGAAGGGTTCAAAAGAACACGGACAGATTCTCTCGAGCTTGCTGAAGGAACACAGAGATTCTCTCGAGCTTGCTGAAAGCACACGGACAGATTCTCTCGAGCTTGCTGAAAGCACACGGACAGATTCTCTCGAGCTTGCTGAAGGAACACAGAGATTCTCTCGAGCTTGCTGAAGGAACACGGAGATTCTCTCGAGCTTGCTGAAAGCACACGGACAGATTCTCTCGAGCTTGCTGAAAGCACACGGACAAATTCTCTCGAGCTTGCTGAAGGAACACAGAGATTCTCTCGAGCTTGCTGAAGGAACACGGACAGATTCTCTCGAGCTTGCTGAAGGAACACGGAGATTCTCTCGAGCTTGCTGAAAGAACACGGACAGATTCTCTCGAGCTTGCTGAAGGAACACGGAGAGATTCTCTCGAGCTTGCTGAAAGCACACGGACAGATTCTCTCGAGCTTGCTGAAAGAACACAGATTCTCTCGAGCTTGCTGAAGGAACAAGGACAGATTCTCTCGAGCTTGCTGAAAGAACACAGATTCTCTCGAGCTTGCTGAAAGCACACGGAGAGATTCTCTCGAACTTGCTGAAAGAACACGGACAGATTCTCTCGAACTTGCTGAAAGAACACGGACAGATTCTCTCGAGCTTGCTGAAGGAACACAGAGATTCTCTCGAGCTTGCTGAAGGAACACAGAGATTCTCTCGAGCTTGCTGAAAGCACACGGACAGATTCTCTCGAGCTTGCTGAAGGAACACGGAGAGATTCTCTCGAGCTTGCTGAAGGAACACGGACAGATTCTCTCGAGCTTGCTGAAGGAGCACAGAGAGATTCTCTCGAGCTTGCTGAAGGAACACGGAGAGATTCTCTCGAGCTTGCTGAAGGAGCACAGAGAGATTCTCTCGAGCTTGCTGAAGGAACACGGACAGATTCTCTCGAGCTTGCTGAAGGAACACGGAGATTCTCTCGAGCTTGCTAAAGGAACACGGACAGATTCTCTCGAGCTTGCTAAAGGAACACGGAGAGATTCTCTCGAGCTTGCTGAAGGAGCACAGAGAGATTCTCTCGAGCTTGCTGAAGGAACACGGACAGATTCTCTCGAGCTTGCTGAAGGAACACGGAGATTCTCTCGAGCTTGCTAAAGGAACACGGACAGATTCTCTCGAGCTTGCTGAAGGAACACGGAGAGATTCTCTCGAGCTTGCTGAAAGCACACGGACAGATTCTCTCAAGCTTGCTGAAGGAACACGGAGAGATTCTCTCGAGCTTGCTGAAGGAACACGGACAGATTCTCTCGAGCTTGCTGAAGGAACACGGAGATTCTCTCGAGCTTGCTGAAAGCACACGGACAGATTCTCTCGAACTTGCTGAAAGAACACGGACAGATTCTCTCGAGCTTGCTGAAGGAACACGGAGATTCTCTCGAGCTTGCTGAAGGAACACGGAGAGATTCTTTCGAGCTTGCTGAAGGAACACGGACAGATTCTCTCGAGCTTGCTGAAGAAACACGGACAGATTCTCTCGAGCTTGCTGAAGGAACACGGACAGATTCTCTCGAGCTTGCTGAAAGAACACAGACAGATTCTCTCGAGCTTGCTGAAGGAACACGGAGAGATTCTCTCGAGCTTGCTGAAGGAACACAGAGAGATTCTCTCGAGCTTGCTGAAGGAACACGGAGATTCTCTCGAGCTTGCTGAAGGAGCACAGAGAGATTCTCTCGAGCTTGCTGAAAGCACACGGACAGATTCTCTCGAACTTGCTGAAAGAACACGGACAGATTCTCTCGAGCTTGCTGAAAGCACACGGACAGATTCTCTCGAGTTTGCTGAAAGCAAACGGAAAGATTCTCTCGAGCGTGCTGAAGGAACACGGAGAGATTCTCTCGAGCTTGCTGAAGGAACACGGACAGATTCTCTCGAGCTTGCTGAAGGAACACGGAGATTCTCTCTAGCTTGCTGAAAGCACACGGACAGATTCTCTCGAACTTGCTGAAAGAACACGGACAGATTCTCTCGAGCTTGCTGAAGGAACACGGAGATTCTCTCGAGCTTGCTGAAGGAACACAGAGAGATTCTTTCGAGCTTGCTGAAGGAACACGGACAGATTCTCTCGAGCTTGCTGAAGAAACACGGACAGATTCTCTCGAGCTTGCTGAAGGAACACGGACAGATTCTCTCGAGCTTGCTGAAGGAACACGGACAAATTCTCTCGAGCTTGCTGAAGGAACACGGACAGATTCTCTCGAGCTTGCTGAAGGAGCACAGAGAGATTCTCTCGAGCTTGCTGAAGGAACACGGAGAGATTCTCTCGAGCTTGCTGAAGGAACACAGAGAGATTCTCTCGAGCTTGCTGAAGGAGCACAGAGAGATTCTCTCGAGCTTGCTGAAGGAACACGGACAGATTCTCTCGAGCTTGCTGAAGGAACACGGAGATTCTCTCGAGCTTGCTGAAGGAACACGGACAGATTCTCTCGAGCTTGCTGAAGGAACACGGAGAGATTCTCTCGAGCTTGCTGAAAGCACACGGACAGATTCTCTCAAGCTTGCTGAAGGAACACGGAGAGATTCTCTCGAGCTTGCTGAAGAAACACGGACAGATTCTCTCGAGCTTGCTGAAGGAACACGGAGAGATTCTCTCGAGCTTGCTGAAGGAACACAGAGAGATTCTCTCGAGCTTGCTGAAGGAACACGGAGATTCTCTCGAGCTTGCTGAAGGAGCACAGAGAGATTCTCTCGAGCTTGCTGAAAGCACACGGACAGATTCTCTCGAACTTGCTGAAAGAACACGGACAGATTCTCTCGAGCTTGCTGAAAGCACACGGACAGATTCTCTCGAGTTTGCTGAAAGCACACGGAAAGATTCTCTCGAGCTTGCTGAAGGAACACGGAGAGATTCTCTCGAGCTTGCTGAAGGAACACGGACAGATTCTCTCGAGCTTGCTGAAGGAACACGGAGATTCTCTCTAGCTTGCTGAAAGCACACGGACAGATTCTCTCGAACTTGCTGAAAGAACACGGACAGATTCTCTCGAGCTTGCTGAAGGAACACGGAGATTCTCTCGAGCTTGCTGAAAGCACACGGACAGATTCTCTCGAACTTGCTGAAAGAACACGGATAGATTCTCTCGAGCTTGCTGAAGGAACACGGAGATTCTCTCAAGCTTGCTGAAAGCACACGGACAGATTCTCTCGAACTTGCTGAAAGAACACGGACAGATTCTCTCGAGCTTGCTGAAGGAACACGGAGATTCTCTCGAGCTTGCTGAAGGAACACAGAGAGATTCTTTCGAGCTTGCTGAAGGAACACGGACAGATTCTCTCGAGCTTGCTGAAGAAACACAGACAGATTCTCTCGAGCTTGCTGAAGGAATACGGACAGATTCTCTCGAGCTTGCTGAAGGAACACGGACAAATTCTCTCGAGCTTGCTGAAGGAACACGGACAGATTCTCTCGAGCTTGCTGAAGGAACACGGACAGATTCTCTCGAGCTTGCTGAAGGAACACGGACAGATTCTCTCGAGCTTGCTGAAGGAACACGGATAGATTCTCTCGAGCTTGCTGAAGGAACACGGAGAGATTCTCTCGAGCTTGCTGAAGGAACACGGACAGATTCTCTCGAGCTTGCTGAAGGAACACGGACAGATTCTCTCGAGCTTGCTGAAGGAACACGGACAGATTCTCTCGAGCTTGCTGAAGGAACACGGAGATTCTCTCGAGCTTGCTGAAGGAACACGGACAGATTCTCTCGAGCTTGCTGAAGGAACACGGAGAGATTCTCTTGAGCTTGCTGAAGGAACACGAATAGATTCTCTCGAGCTTGCTGAAGGAACATGAATAGATTCTCTCGAGCTTGCTGAAGGAACATGAATAGATTCTCTCGAGCTTGCTGAAGGAACACGGATAGATTCTCTCGAGCTTGCTGAAGGAACATGAATAGATTCTCTCGAGCTTGCTGAAGGAACACAGAGATTCTCTCGAGCTTGCTGAAGGAACACGGATAGATTTTCTCGAGCTTGCTGAAGGAACACGGATAGATTCTCTCGAGCTTGCTGAAGGAACACGGAGATTCTCTCGAGCTTGCTGAAGGAACATGAATAGATTCTCTCGAGCTTGCTGAAGGAACACGGAGATTCTCTCGAGCTTGCTGAAGGAACATGAATAGATTCTCTCGAGCTTGCTGAAGGAACATGAATAGATTCTCTCGAGCTTGCTGAAGGAACACGGATAGATTCTCTCGAGCTTGCTGAAGGAATATGAATAGATTCTCTCGAGCTTGCTGAAGGAACACTGAGATTCTCTCGAGCTTGCTGAAGGAACACGGATAGATTCTCTCGAGCTTGCTGAAGGAACACGGATAGATTCTCTCGAGCTTGCTGAAGGAACATGAATAGATTCTCTCGAGCTTGCTGAAGGAACACGGATAGATTCTCTCGAGCTTGCTGAAGGAACATGAATAGATTCTCTCGAGCTTGCTGAAGGAACACGGATAGATTCTCTCGAGCTTGCTGAAGGAACATGAATAGATTCTCTCGAGCTTGCTGAAGGAACATGAATAAATTCTCTCGAGCTTGCTGAAAGAACATGAATAGATTCTCTCGAGCTTGCTGAAGGAACACGGATAGATTCTCTCGAGCTTGCTGAAGGAACATGAATAGATTCTCTCGAGCTTGCTGAAGGAACACGGATAGATTCTCTCGAGCTTGCTGAAGGAACACGGAGATTCTCTCGAGCTTGCTGAAGGAACACGGAGATTCTCTCGAGTTTGCTGAAGGAACACGGAGATTCTCTTGAGCTTGCTGAAGGAACACGGATAGATTCTCTCGAGCTTGCTGAAGGAACATGAATAGATTCTCTCGAGCTTGCTGAAGGAACACGGATAGATTCTCTCGAGCTTGCTGAAGGAACACGGATAGATTCTCTCGAGCTTGCTGAAGGAACACGGACAGATTCTCTCGAGCTTGCTGAAGGAACATGAATAAATTCTCTCGAGCTTGCTGAAAGAACATGAATAGATTCTCTCGAGCTTGCTGAAGGAACACGGATAGATTCTCTCGAGCTTGCTGAAGGAACATGAATAGATTCTCTCGAGCTTGCTGAAGGAACACGGATAGATTCTCTCGAGCTTGCTGAAGGAACACGGAGATTCTCTCGAGCTTGCTGAAGGAACACGGAGATTCTCTCGAGTTTGCTGAAGGAACACGGAGATTCTCTTGAGCTTGCTGAAGGAACACGGATAGATTCTCTCGAGCTTGCTGAAGGAACATGAATAGATTCTCTCGAGCTTGCTGAAGGAACACGGATAGATTCTCTCGAGCTTGCTGAAGGAACACGGATAGATTCTCTCGAGCTTGCTGAAGGAACACGGACAGATTCTCTCGAGCTTGCTGAAGGAACATGAATAGATTCTCTCGAGCTTGCTGAAGGAACACGGAGATTCTCTCGAGCTTGCTGAAGGAACACGGAGATTCTCTCGAGCTTGCTGAAGGAACACGGATAGATTCTCTCGAGCTTGCTGAAGGAACACGGAGAGATTCTCTCGAGCTTGCTGAAGGAACACGGAGAGATTCTCTGGAGCTTGCTGAAGGAACACGGATAGATTCTCTCGAGCTTGCTGAAGGAACACAGAGATTCTCTCGAGCTTGCTGAAGGAACACGGAGATTCTCTCGAGCTTGCTGAAGGAATAAACTTTCCGGAAGAATTTGAACCAGGGCCAGTTCGCATTCAGCAGAAGAAACAGCAGCTTCCATATAAAGGACGAGACACCAATTCAGAACCCAACAGGTTCAGCGTGACTTTTAACTTTTTACTTCGCAGGGCTTGATGCAACTATTCACCGGGTGACAAAAGATTTGGACAGATGCAGCAGCTACAGTAGTCAGTATTTGGCTTTCTACATAATATCCACAGCTTGCAAAAGAAAATGGCAAAACAGATAAGAGAATTGTGTATAAAACTGGGATCGGCATTATCTCATGAAAATTCAAAAGACATTGATGCCACAGATTTATTTATTGAGCTTCAGGCTTTTTCAAGACGACTTAAGAAACATTCCCTCCTGAAGAAGTCATGAAGTTTGTTTGTGGAAATAAACTCGCAGGCAGCTTCCCAAACATTTTCAGCGCTCTGCGGATTCTTTTAACTTGGCCAGTATCCGTAGCCAGCGGGTAACGCGGCTTCTCAAAGTCAAAACGGATCAAAACCATATCTGTGTTCAACATCGCTGCGAGAGAGACTTGTTACAATGTCAACAGAAAATGAAATAGCTGGAAAACGGGATCTAAAAGCAATAACGACTGAATGTTCAAAACGTAAAGAAAGAAAAGCCGTGTTTTAAGAGTACAGCGTGTTTTTTATTAGGAGTATTTTGTACTTACAGGTTAAAGTTAATTATTTATTTATTTATTTATAAAATATTTTACCAGGAAGTAATACATTGAGAGTTACCTCTCGTTTTCAAGTATGTCCTGGGCACAGAGTAAAACAAAATAATACATGGTTACAAATACCAATAATAATAATTGAAGCGTTGTCTTGGTTCTTTCTGTATTGGATGTGGTGGTAATGGCAGTTAAAGCCGGATAGCGTAATATATGATTTTGGATTTGTAATAATAAAAATTATAATTAACATTTTTATTGCATTTTTTTTTGAGATCAGACTAAAATATCGTCTCGCTGTCATGTACAAATCTATTCTGAAAATGTTGTGTCATTATTTTATCTGATCTCTGAAACATTGATTGGACGGACGGGTGGACAAACCGAATAATTCCGCCTCTTTAAATAAATACACTTAGAAAAAAGGAAATGGGAAAATATGGGCAAAATGTTGTCCAGTTTACCAAACCCTCAGCCGAGACGGCCCTTGGGGTTTCAGGTGGGGGCACTGATTGCAGGGTTCGCGTCGGGCGTTGGGAGCTGGTGTAGGGCCGCTTCTAGTGGGGGGACATTAATCTGCAGCAAGTATTAGTATACCTAGATGACCTTATAGTCGGTGGCAGGACCTTAGAAGAAGATGAGATTCACCTGATGAAAGTACTGGACAGTTTCAGCGAGAGAGGGTTGAAGCTGTCCTTGGACAAATGTCAATTCTGCCGAACGTCCGTTACATATGTGGGGTATATCGTGTCGGATAAGGTGACTGGCCACTGACCCGTCCAAACTGGAGGCTATCACATCTTGGCCGTGACCCAGGCAATTAACCGAACTATGATCGTTCTTGGGGTTTTGAGGGTATTACCGGTAATTTGTGGACAATTTCTCGTCTATAGTGCAGCTGCTGACCCAAATGGCCAAAGGCCAGCATGAGGATGCAGTTTGGCCTCACAGGGTGACAGACAGGACTATTTTAAAACAAACAAGTTGTTTGGAGACAGATGGACCTCCAAGTTCCTTTAATTCAGAACCATCTGACCAACACACCAGTACTTGTGTTTGCTGACTCACAGAAGCTGTACATCCTGATGTAGATGGCAGCCTGGAGGGACTGGGAGCTGTGTCAGGAACATTCGGATGGACGCCCTCCTCTGGCATTTGTGAGTACGGACTTGCACCTTAAGGAAGAAACTACCCAGTACATAAACGTGAGTTTCTGGCACTAAAATGTGCGGTGGTAGATGAAAATAATATGAAAGATTGATCAAAGATGATGAAGAAGAAAGTTCCTTTTATTTGTAATTGTGCATTTCTTCTTACCCAATATGAAATAAAATATCCGAAAACAGATGTGTTGAACGTTCATTTATTTATCATAAGGCAAAATAACAATAAGCTTCATCTACAGTAACAGGCTAAACTGGAACATACGAGGGAGGGAGAAAGGAGCATCCCTCATCGCTCGATGGGTTGTTCTTTACGTTCTTATGTAGCTACTCTAAAAACTGATTCATATAGTAATCCTATGTATGTGTGTATGTGTGTATGTCTTTATTTATATAGCGCCATTAATCTACATAGCGCGTCACATTAGTAATATACGTGACAAGCATATAACTAACAAATAATACAAATAACAGATCATGGGAATGAGCGCTTCAGACATAAAAGTAACATTGTGGAAGAGGAGTCCCTGCTCCGAAGAGCTTACAATCTAATTGGTAGGTAGGAGTAACGTACAGAGACAGTAGAAGGGCGTTCTGGTAAGTGCGTCAGCAGGGAGCCAAGCTTTATGTATCGTGTATACTGTAGTGTTAGCCACGGTGCTACTCATATACTTCTCTAAGCAGGCGTGTCTTAAGGTGGGTCTTAAAGGTGGATAGAGAGGGTGCTAGTCGGGTATTGAGGGGAAGGGCATTCCAGAGGTGCGGGGCAGTCAGTGAGAAGGCGGGAGAGGGCTTTAGTTAGAATAACGGGTAGAGAGAATCCAATGGAGGATTTTACATAGTGTTCACGGTATATAGGGTCACATCATTGTATATAGGGTCCCATGTAGTTACGTTTGCTGCCATTACATTGTATTACTTTCCCTTTGAGTCCTATGTGGACATACATTGTGTGCGTGTGTCAGAGCTAATTATCAGCAATTGGTTATTTCACCTCCGTGTGGAGATATTGATTTCACACGGCTTGTTAGCGTGACACACTGATACAATGAAACAATCCTTGGAAACGCCTGGGCACAAAGCCTACACTATTAAACCTCTCACTGACTCGAGCCGTCTTTTTCAAGTAAAGCGGCGTGATTAAAATTACTCAAAACGTCCCGAACTCCCGAACTCCCAGGTGCATTTCAGGACTATTTGGGACATTGTGAGTCATTTTAATCACGCCGCTCCACTTGAAAAAGACCGCTCGAGCAGTCGAAACGCCGCCTGCGCTGCGGGCTTAATAAATCCGCAGAGCCCTGACTCGTTTCCTTACCTCGGTCTATCTACGGATCACTATCGGGTTTTCCCGGGTCTCAGGAGCACCTGTAACAGTGTCATTGTTGTATGTTTTGGTGTGCAGCGGCTTGTGTATGTTGTACATAGACTTACCTGTTCTAACGCTTACCAGTTCTGGGCCTGAACCAAACTCCTCCGTGCGCCCCTTCAGGTCAACGAGGAGTACTGCGGGAGGGAATCATGACCATTACACATACTGTACCTGTTACTTTCCAAGTCTAACAGGCCTGCAACATTTACCACAACACACCTAGGCGCTCCATCGCTGTGTCGGTGCCCATAAAGGGTCCCTCAATAACACAGGGTCATTGGGACTTAAGGAGAGGCTGTGGGAGACTAACACGCAGGGACTCACATGTTGGAGCATTGCTGTATAACCCGTGTTGTCTGATAAGTGTATGAGCTTCACGATTGAGGATCACGAAGGTGTTCATGTGCGGGCTGAGAAATACAAGCCCCTGTTATTCACAGATACCAGTTGTGTCTGATCTCCGCCAAACTCACCGCTAGCGGCCCAGCACCTTAACACAATGGGGGGTTCATTGACAGGACAATCAGGACAGGCTCTCAGGAATGGTTCGTCGGTCAGCGCAGCGCCTCCAGCCCAGGAGGATCCTGGTGCAGCCAGGACGAACCTCATGGGAAACTCTTCTTGTGTACTCCAAACATCGCACCGGAGAGGTACTCCAAACATCGCACCGGAGAGGTACTCCAAACATCGCACCGGAGAGGTACTCCAAACATCGCACCGGAGAGGTACTCCAAACATCGCACCGGAGAGGTACTCCAAACATCGCACCGGAGAGGTACTCCGAACATCGCACCGGAGAGGTACTCCAAACATCACACCGGAGAGGTACTCCAAACATCACACCGGAGAGGTGCTCCAAACATCACACCGGAGAGGTACTCCAAACATCACACCGGAGAGGTGCTCCAAACATCACACCGGAGAGGTACTCCAAACATCACACCGGAGAGGTACTCCAAACATCACACCGGAGAGGTACTCCAAACATCGCGCCGGAGAGGTACTCCAAACATCGCACCGGAGAGGTGCTCCAAAAATCACACCGGAGAGGTACTCCAAACATCACACCGGAGAGGTACTCCAAACATCACACCGGAGAGTTACTCCAAACATCACACCGGAGAGGTACTCCAAACATCGCACCGGAGAGGTGAGAGGTACTCCAAACATCACACCGGAGAGGTGCTCCAAACATTGCACCGGAGAGGTACTCCAAACATCGCACCGGAGAGGTACTCCAAACATCACACCGGAGAGGTACTCCAAACATCACACCGGAGAGGTACTCCAAACATCACACCGGAGAGGTACTCCAAACATCACACCGGAGAGGTACTCCAAACATCACACCGGAGAGGTACTACAAACATCACACCGGAGAGGTACTCCAAACATCACACCGGAGAGGTACTCCAAACATCACACCGGAGAGGTACTCCAAACATCGCACCGGAGAGGTACTCCAAACATCGCACCGGAGAGGTACTCCAAACATCGCACCGGAGAGGTACTCCAAACATCGCACCGGAGAGGTACTCCAAACATCGCACCGGAGAGGTGCTCCAAACATCGCACCGGAGAGGTGCTCCAAACATCGCACCGGAGAGGTACTCCAAACATCGCACCGGAGAGGTACTCCAAACATAACACCGGAGAGGTACTCCAAACATCGCATCGGAGAGGTACTCCAAACATCGCACCGGACAAGTACTCCAAACATCGCACCGGAGAGGTACTCCAAACATCGCACCGGAGAGGTACTCCAAACATCGCACCGGAGAGGTACTCCAAACATCCCACCGGAGAGGTACTCCAAACATCCCACCGGAGAGGTACTCCAAACATCGCACCGGAGAGGTACTCCAAACATCACAACGGAGAGGTACTCAAAACATCGCACCGGAGATGTACTCCAAAGATCGCACCGGAGAGGTACTCCAAACATTGCACCGGAGAGGTACTCCAAACATCACAGCGGAGAGGTACTCCAAACATCACAGCGGAGAGGTACTCCAAACATCACACCGGAGAGGTGCTCCAAACATCACACCGGACAGGTGCTCCAAAAATCACACCGGAGAGGTGCTCCAAAAATCACACCGGAGAGGTACTCCAAACATCGCACCGGAGAGGTACTCCAAACATCACAGCGGAGAGGTACTCCAAACATCGCACCGGAGAGGTACTCCAAACATCACACCGGAGAGGTACTCAAAACATCGCACCGGAGAGGTACTCCAAAGATCACACCGGAGAGGTACTCCAAACATCACACCGGAGAGGTACTCCAAACATCACACCGGAGAGGTACTCCAAACATCACACCGGAGAGGTACTCCAAACATCACACCGGAGAGGTACTCCAAACATCACAGCGGAGAGGTACTCCAAACATCACGCTGGAGAGGTACTCCAAACATCACACCGGAGAGGTACTCCAAACATCACACCGGAGAGGTACTCCAAACATCGCACCGTAGAGGTACTCCAAACATCACAGCGGAGAGGTACTCCAAACATCACACCGGAGAGGTACTCCAAACATCGCACGGAGAGGTACTCCACACATCACACCGGAGAGGTACTCCAAACATCGCACCGGAGAGGTACTCCAAGCATCACACCGGAGAGGTACTCCAAACATCACACCGGAGAGGTACTCCAAACATCACACCGGAGAGGTGCTCCAAACATCGCACCGGAGAGGTACTCCAAACATAACACAGGAGAGGTGCTCCAAACATCACACCGGAGAGGTACTCCAAACATCACGCCGAAGAGGTACTCCAAACATCACGCCGGAGAGGTACTCCAAACATCACGCCGGAGAGGTACTCCAAACATCACGCCGGAGAGGTACTCCAAGCATCACGCCAGAGAGGTACTCCAAGCATCGCACCGGAGAGGTACTCCAAACATCACACCGGAGAGGTACTCCAAACATCACAGCGGAGAGGTACTCCAAACATCGCACCAGAGAGGTACTCCAAACATCCCACCGGAGAGGTACTCCAAACATCACACCGGAGAGGTACTCCAAACATCACACCGGAGAGGTACTCCAAACATCGCACCGGAGAGGTACTCCAAACATCACACCGGAGAGGTATTCCAAACATAACACCGGAGAGGTACTCCAAACATCACACCGGAGAGGTACTCCAAACATCACACCGGAGAGATACTCCAAACATCACACCGGAGAGGTACTCCAAACATCACGCCGGAGAGGTACTCCAAACATCCCACCGGAGAGGTAATCCAAACATCACGCCGGAGAGGTACTCCAAACATCACGCCGGAGAGGTACTCCAAACATCACACCGGAGAGGTACTCCAAACATCGCACCGGAGAGGTACTCCAAACATCGCACCGGAGAGGTACTCCAAACATCGCGCCGGAGAGGTACTCCAAACATCGCACCGGAGAGGTGCTCCAAAAATCACACCGGAGAGGTACTCCAAACATCACACCGGAGAGGTACTCCAAACATCACACCGGAGAGTTACTCCAAACATCACACCGGAGAGGTACTCCAAACATCGCACCGGAGAGGTGAGAGGTACTCCAAACATCACACCGGAGAGGTGCTCCAAACATTGCACCGGAGAGGTACTCCAAACATCGCACCGGAGAGGTACTCCAAACATCACACCGGAGAGGTACTCCAAACATCACACCGGAGAGGTACTCCAAACATCACACCGGAGAGGTACTCCAAACATCACACCGGAGAGGTACTCCAAACATCACACCGGAGAGGTACTCCAAACATCACACCGGAGAGGTACTACAAACATCACACCGGAGAGGTACTCCAAACATCACACCGGAGAGGTACTCCAAACATCACACCGGAGAGGTACTCCAAACATCGCACCGGAGAGGTACTCCAAACATCGCACCGGAGAGGTACTCCAAACATCGCACCGGAGAGGTACTCCAAACATCGCACCGGAGAGGTACTCCAAACATCGCACCGGAGAGGTGCTCCAAACATCGCACCGGAGAGGTGCTCCAAACATCGCACCGGAGAGGTACTCCAAACATCGCACCGGAGAGGTACTCCAAACATAACACCGGAGAGGTACTCCAAACATCGCATCGGAGAGGTACTCCAAACATCGCACCGGACAAGTACTCCAAACATCGCACCGGAGAGGTACTCCAAACATCGCACCGGAGAGGTACTCCAAACATCGCACCGGAGAGGTACTCCAAACATCCCACCGGAGAGGTACTCCAAACATCCCACCGGAGAGGTACTCCAAACATCGCACCGGAGAGGTACTCCAAACATCACAACGGAGAGGTACTCAAAACATCGCACCGGAGATGTACTCCAAAGATCGCACCGGAGAGGTACTCCAAACATTGCACCGGAGAGGTACTCCAAACATCACAGCGGAGAGGTACTCCAAACATCACAGCGGAGAGGTACTCCAAACATCACACCGGAGAGGTGCTCCAAACATCACACCGGACAGGTGCTCCAAAAATCACACCGGAGAGGTGCTCCAAAAATCACACCGGAGAGGTACTCCAAACATCGCACCGGAGAGGTACTCCAAACATCACAGCGGAGAGGTACTCCAAACATCGCACCGGAGAGGTACTCCAAACATCACACCGGAGAGGTACTCAAAACATCGCACCGGAGAGGTACTCCAAAGATCACACCGGAGAGGTACTCCAAACATCACACCGGAGAGGTACTCCAAACATCACACCGGAGAGGTACTCCAAACATCACACCGGAGAGGTACTCCAAACATCACACCGGAGAGGTACTCCAAACATCACAGCGGAGAGGTACTCCAAACATCACGCTGGAGAGGTACTCCAAACATCACACCGGAGAGGTACTCCAAACATCACACCGGAGAGGTACTCCAAACATCGCACCGTAGAGGTACTCCAAACATCACAGCGGAGAGGTACTCCAAACATCACACCGGAGAGGTACTCCAAACATCGCACGGAGAGGTACTCCACACATCACACCGGAGAGGTACTCCAAACATCGCACCGGAGAGGTACTCCAAGCATCACACCGGAGAGGTACTCCAAACATCACACCGGAGAGGTACTCCAAACATCACACCGGAGAGGTGCTCCAAACATCGCACCGGAGAGGTACTCCAAACATAACACAGGAGAGGTGCTCCAAACATCACACCGGAGAGGTACTCCAAACATCACGCCGAAGAGGTACTCCAAACATCACGCCGGAGAGGTACTCCAAACATCACGCCGGAGAGGTACTCCAAACATCACGCCGGAGAGGTACTCCAAGCATCACGCCAGAGAGGTACTCCAAGCATCGCACCGGAGAGGTACTCCAAACATCACACCGGAGAGGTACTCCAAACATCACAGCGGAGAGGTACTCCAAACATCGCACCAGAGAGGTACTCCAAACATCCCACCGGAGAGGTACTCCAAACATCACACCGGAGAGGTACTCCAAACATCACACCGGAGAGGTACTCCAAACATCGCACCGGAGAGGTACTCCAAACATCACACCGGAGAGGTATTCCAAACATAACACCGGAGAGGTACTCCAAACATCACACCGGAGAGGTACTCCAAACATCACACCGGAGAGATACTCCAAACATCACACCGGAGAGGTACTCCAAACATCACGCCGGAGAGGTACTCCAAACATCCCACCGGAGAGGTAATCCAAACATCACGCCGGAGAGGTACTCCAAACATCACGCCGGAGAGGTACTCCAAACATCACACCGGAGAGGTACTCCAAACATCGCACCGGAGAGGTACTCCAAACATCGCACCGGAGAGGTACTCCAAACATCGCGCCGGAGAGGTACTCCAAACATCCCGCCGGAGAGGTACTCCAAACATCACACCGGAGAGGTACTCCAAACATCCCACCGGAGAGGTACTCCAAACATCACACCGGAGAGGTACTCCAAACATCACACCGGAGAGGTACTCCAAACATCGCACCGGAGAGGTACTCCAAACATCGCACCGGAGAGGTGCTCCAAACATCACGCCGGAGAGGTACTCCAAGCATCACACCGGAGAGGTACTCCAAACATCACACCGGAGAGGTACTCCAAACATCACACCGGAGAGGTACTCCAAACATCACACCGGAGAGGTACTCCAAACATCGCACGGAGAGGTACTCCACACATCACACCGGAGAGGTACTCCAAACATCGCACCGGAGAGGTACTCCAAGCATAACACCGGAGAGGTACTCCAAACATCACACCGGAGAGGTACTCCAAACATCACACCGGAGAGGTGCTCCAAACATCGCACCGGAGAGGTACTCCAAACATAACACAGGAGAGGTGCTCCAAACATCACACCGGAGAGGTACTCCAAACATCACGCCGAAGAGGTACTCCAAACATCACGCCGGAGAGGTACTCCAAACATCACGCCGGAGAGGTACTCCAAACATCACGCCGGAGAGGTACTCCAAGCATCACGCCAGAGAGGTACTCCAAGCATCGCACCGGAGAGGTACTCCAAACATCACACCGGAGAGGTACTCCAAACATCACAGCGGAGAGGTACTCCAAACATCGCACCAGAGAGGTACTCCAAACATCCCACCGGAGAGGTACTCCAAACATCACACCGGAGAGGTACTCCAAACATCACACCGGAGAGGTACTCCAAACATCGCACCGGAGAGGTACTCCAAACATCACACCGGAGAGGTACTCCAAACATAACACCGAAGAGGTACTCCAAACATCACGCCGGAGAGGTACTCCAAACATCACACCGGAGAGATACTCCAAACATCACACCGGAGAGGTACTCCAAACATCACGCCGGAGAGGTACTCCAAACATCCCACCGGAGAGGTAATCCAAACATCACGCCGGAGAGGTACTCCAAACATCACGCCGGAGAGGTACTCCAAACATCACACCGGAGAGGTACTCCAAACATCGCACCGGAGAGGTACTCCAAACATCGCACCGGAGAGGTACTCCAAACATCACGCCGGAGAGGTACTCCAAACATCCCGCCGGAGAGGTACTCCAAACATCACACCGGAGAGGTACTCCAAACATCCCACCGGAGAGGTACTCCAAACATCACACTGGAGAGGTACTCCAAACATCACACCGGAGAGGTACTCCAAACATCGCACCGGAGAGGTACTCCAAACATCGCACCGGAGAGGTGCTCCAAACATCACGCCGGAGAGGTACTCCAAGCATAACACCGGAGAGGTACTCCAAACATCACACCGGAGAGATACTCCAAACATCACACCGGAGAGGTACTCCAAACATCATACCGGAGAGGTACTCCAAACATCACACCGGAGAGGTAATCCAAACATCACACCGGAGAGGTACTCCAAACATCACACCGGAGAGGTACTCCAAACATCACACCGGAGAGGTACTCCAAACATCACACCGGAGAGGTACTCCAAACGTCACGCTGGAGAGGTACTCCAAACGTCACGCTGGAGAGGTACTCCAAACATCACACCGGAGAGGTACTCCAAACATCCCACCGGAGAGGTACTCCAAACATCACAGCGGAGAGGTGCTCCAAACATCACAGCGGAGAGGTACTCCAAGCATCACACCGGAGAGGTACTCCAAACATCGCACCGGAGAGGTACTCCAAACAGCACACCGGAAAGGTACTCCAAACAGCACACCGGAGAGGTACTCCAAACACCGCACCGGAGAGGTACTCCAAACATCACGCCGGAGAGGTACTCCAAACATCACACCGGAGAGGTACTCCAAACATCACACCGGAGAGGTACTCCAAACATCACGCCAGAGAGGTACTCCAAACATCGCACCGGAGAGGTACTCCAAACATCAAGCCGGAGAGGTACTCCAAACATCAAGCCGGAGAGGTACTCCAAACATCGCACCGGAGAGGTACTCCAAACATCACACCGGAGAGGTACTCCAAACATCACACCGGAGAGGTACTCCAAACATCACACCAGAGAGGTAATCCAAACATCACACCGGAGAGGTACTCCAAACATCACACCGGAGAGGTACTCCAAACATCACGCCGGAGAGGTACTCCAAACATCGCACCGGAGAGGTACTCCAAACATAACACAGGAGAGGTGCTCCAAACATCACACCGGAGAGGTACTCCAAACATCACGCCGAAGAGGTACTCCAAACATCACGCCGGAGAGGTACTCCAAACATCACGCCGGAGAGGTACTCCAAACATCACGCCGGAGAGGTACTCCAAGCATCACGCCAGAGAGGTACTCCAAGCATCGCACCGGAGAGGTACTCCAAACATCACACCGGAGAGGTACTCCAAACATCACAGCGGAGAGGTACTCCAAACATCGCACCAGAGAGGTACTCCAAACATCCCACCGGAGAGGTACTCCAAACATCACACCGGAGAGGTACTCCAAACATCACACCGGAGAGGTACTCCAAACATCGCACCGGAGAGGTACTCCAAACATCACACCGGAGAGGTACTCCAAACATAACACCGAAGAGGTACTCCAAACATCACGCCGGAGAGGTACTCCAAACATCACACCGGAGAGATACTCCAAACATCACACCGGAGAGGTACTCCAAACATCACGCCGGAGAGGTACTCCAAACATCCCACCGGAGAGGTAATCCAAACATCACGCCGGAGAGGTACTCCAAACATCACGCCGGAGAGGTACTCCAAACATCACACCGGAGAGGTACTCCAAACATCGCACCGGAGAGGTACTCCAAACATCGCACCGGAGAGGTACTCCAAACATCACGCCGGAGAGGTACTCCAAACATCCCGCCGGAGAGGTACTCCAAACATCACACCGGAGAGGTACTCCAAACATCCCACCGGAGAGGTACTCCAAACATCACACTGGAGAGGTACTCCAAACATCACACCGGAGAGGTACTCCAAACATCGCACCGGAGAGGTACTCCAAACATCGCACCGGAGAGGTGCTCCAAACATCACGCCGGAGAGGTACTCCAAGCATAACACCGGAGAGGTACTCCAAACATCACACCGGAGAGATACTCCAAACATCACACCGGAGAGGTACTCCAAACATCATACCGGAGAGGTACTCCAAACATCACACCGGAGAGGTAATCCAAACATCACACCGGAGAGGTACTCCAAACATCACACCGGAGAGGTACTCCAAACATCACACCGGAGAGGTACTCCAAACATCACACCGGAGAGGTACTCCAAACGTCACGCTGGAGAGGTACTCCAAACGTCACGCTGGAGAGGTACTCCAAACATCACACCGGAGAGGTACTCCAAACATCCCACCGGAGAGGTACTCCAAACATCACAGCGGAGAGGTGCTCCAAACATCACAGCGGAGAGGTACTCCAAGCATCACACCGGAGAGGTACTCCAAACATCGCACCGGAGAGGTACTCCAAACAGCACACCGGAAAGGTACTCCAAACAGCACACCGGAGAGGTACTCCAAACACCGCACCGGAGAGGTACTCCAAACATCACGCCGGAGAGGTACTCCAAACATCACACCGGAGAGGTACTCCAAACATCACACCGGAGAGGTACTCCAAACATCACGCCAGAGAGGTACTCCAAACATCGCACCGGAGAGGTACTCCAAACATCAAGCCGGAGAGGTACTCCAAACATCAAGCCGGAGAGGTACTCCAAACATCGCACCGGAGAGGTACTCCAAACATCACACCGGAGAGGTACTCCAAACATCACACCGGAGAGGTACTCCAAACATCACACCAGAGAGGTAATCCAAACATCACACCGGAGAGGTACTCCAAACATCGCACCGGAGAGGTACTCCAAACATTGCACCGGAGAGGTACTCCAAACATCACACCGGAGAGGTACTCCAAACATCACGCCGGAGAGGTACTCCAAACATCACACCGGAGAGGTACTCCAAACATCACACCAAAGAGGTACTCCAAACATCACACCAAAGAGGTACTCCAAACATCGCACCGGAGAGGTACTCCAAACATCGCACCGGAGAGGTACTCCAAACATCGCACCGGAGAGGTACTCCAAACATCACGCCGGAGAGGTACACCAAACATCGCACCGGAGAGGTACTCCAAACATCCCACCGGAGAGGTACTCCAAACATTACACCGGAGAGGTACTCCAAACATCGCACCGGAGAGGTACTCCAAACATCACACCGGAGAGGTACTCCAAACATCGCACCGGAGAGGTACTCCAAACATCCCACCGGAGAGGTACTCCAAACATCACACCGGAGAGGTACTCCAAACATCACACCGGAGAGGGTATAACTCAGGTTTATTAGGTTCAGTACAGCATAGATATTACAGGTTCTATTCCCTGAAGGTAGGAACCCGGGCATGAGGACCTGAGCCCCCTCCTCAGCATACTGTACTTCCTAACAGGGCAAGGCCTCAGCCCACTCCTGTCCAAGAGAGACTGCTGTGACCTCATAGCAGGGAGGGCAGCACAGAACTCACTCCCAGAACCCTTACCCTAACCCAGCAGTGCACAAACTGGGGGGCAGGCCCCGAGATTGCCTGTCTGCAGGGGGCGCAGGGTTTACAGAGGCCCCGCGCGTTTCAATAAAGTGCCGGGGAAGCGGCAAAAGCCTCTGTAAACTGCACTTACCTTGGCTCCGGCGGCTTCTGGAGACGCGTCGCCATGGCAACGGCCATGATGCCGGAGACGAGGTAGGAGGGGGGGGCGCAAAGAGAGGGGAAGAGCCGGCAGGGGGGCGCAGGGAAAAAAGATTGCGCTCCCCTGCTCTAACCTCTCGAGGGAAACCCCCTCCTTCCCAGGGGAGTGGCTTGTAAATCCAGCCTCCTACCAGTCATAGCCCCCCTGTAATACCAGCCTCCTACCAGTCATAGCCCCCCCTGTAATACCAGCCTCCTACCAGTCATAGCCCCCCCCCCTGTAATACCAGCCTCTTACCAGTCATAGCCCCCCCTGTAATACCAGCCTCCTACCAGTCATAGCCCCCCCTGTAATACCAGCCTCCTACCAGTCATAGCCCCCCCCCCTGTAATACCAGCCTCCTACCAGTCATAGCCCCCCCTGTAATACCAGCCTCCTACCATTCATAGCCCCCCCCCTGTAATACCAGCCTCCTACCAGTCATAGCCCCCCCTGTAATACCAGCCTCCTACCAGTCATAGCCCAACCCTGTAATACCAGCCTCCTACCAGTCATAGCCCCCCCTGTAATACCAGCCTCCTACCAGTCATAGCCCCCCCTGTAATACCAGCCTCCTACCAGTCATAGCCCCCCCTGTAATACCAGCCTCCTACCAGTCATAGCCCCCCCCTGTAATACCAGCCTCCTACCAGTCATAGCCCCCCCCCTGTAATACCAGCCTCCTACCAGTCATAGCCCCCCCCCTGTAATACCAGCCTCCTACCAGTCATAGCCCCCCCTGTAATACCAGCCTCCTACCAGTCATAGCCCCCCCCCCCGTAATACCAGCCTCCTACCAGTCATAGCCCCCCCCTGTAATACCAGCCTCCTACCAGTCATAGCCCCCCCTGTAATACCAGCCTCCTACCAGTCATAGCCCCCCCTGTAATACCAGCCTCCTACCAGTCATAGCCCCCCTGTAATACCAGCCTCCTACCAGTCATAGCCCCCCCCTGTAATACCAGCCTCCTACCAGTCATAGCCCCCCCCTGTAATACCAGCCTCCTACCAGTCATAGCCCCCCCGTAATACCAGCCTCCTACCAGTCATAGCCCCCCCTGTAATACCAGCCTCCTACCAGTCATAGCCCCCCCTGTAATACCAGCCTCCTACCAGTCATAGCCCCCCCTGTAATACCAGCCTCCTACCAGTCATAGCCCCCCCCTGTAATACCAGCCTCCTACCAGTCATAGCCCCCCCCCTGTAATACCGGCCTCCTACCAGTCATAGCCCCCCCCCCTGTAATACCAGCCTCCTACAAGTCATAGCCCCCGCCCCCTGTAATACCAGCCTCCTACCAGTCATAGCCCCTCCCCTGTAATACCAGCCTCCTACCAGTCATAGCCCCCCCCTTTAATATCAGCCTCCTACCAGTCATAGCCCCCCCTGTAATACCAGCCTTCTACCAGACATAGCCCCCCCCCCTGTAATACCAGCCTCCTACCAGTCATAGCCCCCCCTGTAATACCAGCCTCCTACCAGTCATAGCCCCCCCCCTGTAATACCAGCCTCCTACCAGTCATAGCCCCCCCTGTAATACCAGCCTCCTACCAGTCATAGCCCCCCCTGTAATACCAGCCTCCTACCAGTCATAGCCCCCCTGTAATACCAGCCTCCTACCAGTCATAGCCCCCCCTGTAATACCAGCCTCCTACCAGTCATAGCCCCCCCCCCTGTAATACCAGGCTACTCCTGAACATTATTAGGTAACACATATAACAATACAACCAGCCCTACAGGGTTTGTACCCAACACTGCCCGCTCCTTACTGGGACTTACAGTGCTAGAGGGGCCAGAGAATCAGTAGCCCAAGGGGTACATGGCTACATATATAAGTATTAGGCAGAGTGTGATAGTGGGTGGGACTGGCACTGCCACCCTATATAAATTACACGCTGCACAGGGGGGAAGGATAGTAGAGTATTGCGCGGGAATAGTGGCAATTAGCTCCTGCTCTGCTGACTCACCACGCGCAACTGAGGGTGCTGTAGCCACGTCCGGCAACGCCCCTAGTGGTGACACTCACTTCGGCAGCACAGTGCCTCCTCCCCCTGGTGGATCCAGGAGTACAGGCACACTATGGATGGGCGTGGCTTCACTATCGCACAAAGCCACTCACAGCAGGTGGGCGCGGCTTCAGATTTCGCACCGAACCGAACACGTTTCAGGGCGTGGCTTCACGTTGCGCCCTGCCCTACACAGGTTTGCTGTGACGGTGCTTGTCTCAAATCAGGAGGCGGACCCGCAGGGCTGAGGTAGCCGCAGTAGTAGCAGAGACCCACTTCACGGCGTCGTGCTTTCTCAGCGGCCCGAAGCTGTTGGCTACCGATTTGCATCGGTTCAGGAGCGTCCAACGCAGGAAAAACCAAAGGAGGAGACCTAGGAGAAACAGGCAGGGATGAGAGAGAACGAGAACGGTGGCACTCGTGGTGTCGTTCTTGAATGCGCTGGTCCACCCGGATGCTGAGGGAAATGAGATCCTCAAGGGATGAAGGATGAGCGTTTGCTGCAAGGTCATCCTTGAGGGATTCGGACAAACCGTGCCAGTATGCTGCGGCATGAGCTTCATCGTTCCACTGGGTCTCTGCAGCGATGGTGCGGAACTCCACCGCGTATCTTGCAGCTGACCTACGAGCCTGGGAGAGATGAAACAAGGAAAAAGCATCCGTCTCCCTATGCGCTGGTGTGTCAAAGACCTGCTGGAACTCTCGCCAGAATTTGGGATAATCTTGGGTTATGTCTGGTCTGTGTTCCCAGAGAGGGGAAGCCCAAGCGAGAGCGTCGCCAGTGAGCAGAGCATAGATATAGGCCACTTTGGTACGACCAGAAGGGAAGTGAGACAAGGACATCTCGAACTGGACGTCACACTGATTCAAGAATCCTCGGCAAGCAAGGGGATCCCCGTCATACCGGTTGGGAGGTGGAATACGTGGTCCCGGGTTGCCCATCGGTACTCGGGCCGGGGGTCACGGTACCACAGGGGGTTCCCGTAGTGATAGATTAGAAAGTTTGTGCGTAACGGTGGTAAGTTGATCGCTTAGAAATTGCCAATGTTCCATAGTGACACCTTGGCCCACCTCAGGGGGGTCTGCATTTGTTGGGCTTTGCATAATGTAACGCCTGTATGCCCGCAGACCTGGCCAGTCCCCAGTACTGAGGTGGGTAAGGGTATAACACGCACCCACAGCAGTGAGGGCGTGCCCGGAGTGTGGTAAGTTGCGTTGCCGGGCCTGGTGAGAAAGGGTTAACGTTATACTTGCTGAGTCCGGGGTGCCAGAGGTCGGAGGGTAAAGTCCAAGTGCCAGAGTTCAGGGGCAGGAGAGAGCAGCGTGGTGATGTCCAAGAGCCAGGGTTCAGGGGCAGGAGAAGGCAGCGTAGTCGAGTCCAAAGCAGAGTCCAAGGGTAGCGAGGTACACGTAGTCCAACAGAGCCGAGATCAAACCAAAGGAATCCAAACAGGGACAGGGACAGGAACCAGAGCTGAAACAGACAATGGAGCTGGGCATAGACACTGCACACACAGCAGCTACAGGAAAGCTCTGCAGAGCAACGACTGAGAGGACAGAGTGGGGTTATAAAGGAAGGAGGGCCAATAGGAGTGAGGGGTGGAGCAGAGGTTTGTCTTTGTATTTGCAGGGATAGGTCCGGGTGAGCAGGGGAGGAGACAGGGATGTAATCCAGCGCAATCGCCTGCAGCCGACGGGGGGCGGAGCCAGTAGATGGAAATGGCTGCTAACTTGATCAGGTGCACGCGCCTTCTGTAAGGCTGTTATGCGCGCGCCCCGACCGTGTGCCTGGGCGTGCGGCGCGGAGGAAGGACTCGGCATGGAAGAGGTGAGAGGCAGAGGGGAAGGAGGAGCGGTGGAGCTAGGTGCAGTAGGGGCTGGGGTGACGGAGGCACGCCGAGGGGCGCGTGTCCATAGATCCGTCACAAGCGATCGGGAGCGTGCGCCTTCTGTGAGGCTGCCATGCGCGCGCCCCGATCGTGTGCCTGGGCGTGTGGCCCGTGCCGCGGAGGAATGGCTCGGTGAGGAGGAGGAGGAGAGAGAGTGAGGAAGCGGCAAACCGGGGCAGCTAGCCGCAGTGGGGCCTGAGGTGACGGGGACACGCTGAGAGGCGCGAGTCCCCCGATCCATTACAAGGGTTAGGCGTAACTGCAAAGACCGACAGGAGCTGCAAACACACAGAACTTTGCTCGGGGACTCCCTATGGTAACTGCAGCCTTATAAAGCAGGCTGCCAGTACCCAAAATGGCCACAGAGAGCAGGAAGGGCAGGAGTGACGGAAAACCCGGTACGGATCAAGCAGAATCCTTACATTTGTATGTATGTATGTCTTTATTTATATAGCGCCATTAATGTACATAGCGCTTCACAGCAGTAATACACGTGGTAATCAAATAAATAACAGATAATATAAATAACAGATCATGGGAATAAGTGCTTTAGACATAAAAGTAACATTAAGGAAGAGGAGTCCCTGCCCCGAGGAGCTTACAGTCTAATTGTTAGGTAGGGAGAACATACAGAGACAGGAGGAGGGAGTTCTGGTAAGTGCGTCTGCAGGGGGCCAAGCTTTATGTATCATGTGTTCAGAATATCCACAGTGCTATTCGTATGCTTCTTTAAGCAAGTGTGTCTTAAGGTGGGTCTTAAAGGTGGATAGAGAGGGTGCTAGTCGGGTACTGAGGGGAAGGGCATTCCAGAGGTGTGCGGCAGTCAGTGAAAAAGGTTTAAGGCGGGAGAGGGCTTTAGATAAAAAGGGGGTAGTAAGAAGACATCCTTGAGAAGAACGCAAGAGTCTGGATGGTGCATAACGAGAAATTAGGGCTGAGATGTAAGGAGGGGCAGAAGAATGTAAAGCTTTAAAAGTGAGGAGAAGAATGGAGTGTGAGATGTGGGATTTGATCGGAAGCCAGGAGAGGGATTTCATGAGGGAAGACGCTGAGACAGATCTAGGAAAGAGTAGAGCGATTCTGGCAGCAGCGTTTAGGATAGATTGTAGGGGAGACAGGTGAGAGGCAGGAAGGCCGGACAGCAGGAGGTTACAGTAATCAAGACGGGAGAGAATGAGGGCCTGAGTCAGAGTTTTAGCAGTCGAGCAACAGAGGAAACTCTTGCTTTTTGCAAACTCCTCCATGCGGTCCTCCCGATTTTGGCGGGAACTGCTTCTGTTTACGCGCTGCAGCTCCTCTGGCGGGGAAGGTGGTCCCTTGCTGGGCAAGAGTCCCCTAGGACGCTACACACGTGGACAGTTCAGTGGTAGCACACTGCGGCTCCCGGTGCTAGGGACCACTATTAGTATTGTTATAGCTCCTCAAACGGAGGCTCTGGCCTCCTGACTTTCAGGAGACCCTCCTTGAACACTACCCACAAATAAAAACAGAAAGGCCCAGCGCAACATATAAAACGACACAACACTTAGTACAATACTTCAGTGCTAATCTGCTCATGAGAAATGGGTCATTTATTTAAACCCGTTGGCCAAAGGACTATAAGCGTGCAGCCACGTCACGGCATGATCAATGCAGGTCCTAACACTACCTGGTAAAATTCTCATGCACCTCTCTTTTCTGCTGGAGGGAGAAAGACCGTACTGGGTCTGTGATACACGGGAGCAAGGTAAAAACTGCTCATTGGGAACTGGGGCAGGGCGAGCTTAAACCCTGGGGAGGAGGGCCACACCCCAAACAACCCAGCAAGCTCCAGTCCAGTCCCTTATGTGCCATGGGGGAGGGTCCTAGGTCTGAGCCCCTGATAGGGCAGCACACAGGCCTTAGGCCCACCCTCCCTGTCACTCCAGGGAGTTGTTTACTGCAGCATCAGCAAAGGCATAGATTTAACCCTAACACTGCCTGCGCTGGTACCAGGGCTTGTGTGTTAGGAAGGGTAGATTAGTAGCCAAAAGGATACATGGATGTGTGTGTGTGTGTGTGTGTGTGTGTGTGTGTGTGTGTGTGTGTGTGTGTGTGTGTGTGTGTGTGTGTGTGTGTGTGTGTGTGTGTGTGTGTGTGTGTGTGTGTGTATTAGGCAGTGTGTGGGATAGTGGGTGAGCCTGGCACTGCCATTATATATCTATATATATATCAAGAGGGGAAAGAGACGAAACAGCGCAGATCCTTGTGTAATAACGTTTTAAAAGATTTAATAACATTTTGGACGAGACAATTCAACTCACAAACATCTGAGTGTTACAGGCATTGCATGAGTACAACTCACAAACATCTGAGTGTTACAGGCATTGCATGAGTACAACTCACAAACATCTGAGTGTTACAGGCATTGTTTGAGTACAACTCATACTCCAAACTGTTCCGATCAGCTGCTGCTCCGCTGGCAATGCTCTGGGATGTCGTCACTCCGCTTCCTCGCTCATGGTGTTGCACTATGAAGTGCCCTCCGGCAACCCCCCACCCGTAAACGAGAGTTCCTTGGGTTGGAAATGACCTAGTGCTCCAAACGGACTGCAGCTTCCCTTCCCCGGCGTGTTTTGAGATGGCACTAAACTGCTTACAACAGTGACACGTGACCCCACGCGTTTCATCAGTCTAACGCTGATTCTACCAGGGGATATTTTGTGTGTAACTTTTTCAACTCATACAACTTCTTCACTGTAAAATGACTGGTTATCCTTTGGGCTACCTTATTACACGAAGTGCCACATTATTTCAGCTTTTGACCATTTCTACCGGTTGGTTCACGTTGCACGTCAAGGCGCAGTCTCTCATTTCCCAATATATATAATGAGCCAGTGTGGGGGAGCCTGGCACTGCCACTGTATATATATGTAACGGTGTTTCCCCCCCCAATCTCATATTGGCCCCTTACGTGAGGAAACTGCCCCATGTTACATGTAATGTCGTGTGGTGCACCTGCTGGCTTACAGAACTCTTGAGTCTTCCGCGGTGATATGGGGAAGTACATCAGGACTGGCTCGTGAGGTAATGCTGAGAACTACTCACTTCTGGTACAGCGCCTCCATCTCTTCCAGGTCCCCAAGACAGCAGGGAGGAGTCTCTGGAAGAGAACCTCTGGGTGCAGCTTCTCCCTGAATGACTCCACTCTCGGGCAAGAAGGTTCTTTCAAATTGGACATTCTTTATTGTCATCTTGACTGGCAGATTACCCCTCATTGCAGCCGGTCTCTAGCCGCACATCATAAAGGTTGCCCACCTCAAGGAAGCCCCTGGACACCACTCCTAGTCGGGGCCCTAGAAGCTGTCCTTGCTCTTCCCTTACTCTCTAATAGAGTAAGGGGAATAGTCTGCCCACCTCTCCCCTAAGGGAGGGTACCAATCCTTGCCAGAGCCCTGGCACTGTGTTGGGTCAGACAGTCTCATTCAAGTGGGATGAGACACTCACACACACTTCAACACTAAATTCAGGAAGTGATGCGTACTATATAGCTCCAGTAGGCACCACCCCTGTGTCACTAAGTAGACACAGAACATGATGTCACTTCCTTCACTACACAATACACCTCACAGGGGATGAGGGCAAACCTCATGATTTACTCCTGGCAAACCTGCCCTTTTAACAGGAATTATTGCACAGGAGAGAGGCATGTAACCCCAAAATTACACAGGGCTACAATCTCCCTCTAGTGGATCCAATGGTCCCCACTTGGTCCTAAATTTGGGGGGCCTTCCTTCAAACAGGCAACTGCAAAACATACAAGAACAACAATATATCAATACAAAAATACATTGGCACACACCATACATAATTCAACATAATGCCTAATTACCATAACCGCATTACTGTATCCAGAACCATATTACGACAGATAGGATACTACTAGGATTACTTCCTAGGAGAATCCAAACCTCAATAGTAATGTCTGGGGTCAGGCTTCTTTACCTCTCGCCCGTTGTGATCAATTATTGTAATACTGTATGATCTAGGCGGGCCCATTTTCTGGTCTATACTCCATTTTATTCATGTAAATGTTGCGCCCAACGCTCCACACCCTCATCAGATAACATATCCTAGCCTGCGGTGTTCAGAGTAACTAGACTTGGACTTGAGGTAGTCCTCCACTGCTTCCCTTAGCCAGGTACCCCGATTGTTCTCTATCTCCTGCATTAGAGGCTCGGGAACATAAGGATATTCCAACCAATGCGATTGCTTATATCGTGCTACTATGGCCCTCTCAGCCCTGCTGATCCTCACTAGCTTCTTATTCCTAGCTTTGCCAGGCAGGACCCAAGACAGTGGTTCATCAGGGGCAATAACATCATGTAGTATAGATGACCCCCTTGGGGTAACTATTCCCTTCTGGATTTCATCCCACCTTCTCACTAACTCCTAATTGCTTTCCTCAGCTGAGTATTCACCCACATCCCACCAGTGATCAACTACATCTCCCCGCATTAATATAAATCTGGTGTGGTCCAACCACTCAGAATACCCCTCATACAACGGAGCCCACCACTTGGTACTATGCTCCGAGGACTGCTCCTTTATTGCTAACGCAGTCTAAGACTCCTCAGTCTCTCCACCAGAAGAGACACCAGATGTAGTATTTGAACAGGTGGCCGTCCCATAACGTTTTGGCCTTCCCCTTACAATATGGGTATAAGTAGTGGAATTCATTTTCGGGGGTGTCACAGCAGGTATTACTTCCCTTCCCGACCCCTCATCAGACAGTCCCCCCCCCCAGTCCATGACCGACCCAGGCCGTTCCTCCGACGTGTCCCGTGCCTCCCCAGACCACCCTTGGCTCAATCGGGACCCCGAGGGAGACGTGACAGGGGCAGGGATAGGGCAGTGGCCTTGGGCAAAGGGAATGGGGAAGTGTCCTTACGTTGTGGTATCATAATTAACAGCTTGGCTATGCCGTGACCCGTTGTGACGTTGGGCAGAACAGGCTCACCATTCTTCTTGTTGCCCCGACTCTTAACCGCTTGTCGATACCTGTCCATTTCTTCCTGGGACAGACTGGTACTGATCAGCTGCGATGATGGATGCTTCCGGTCGGCTCCGCTGTGGCTACCGGAAGTGACGTCATCATTTTCTCGTAAGGGCGCGCCATCTTGGGTGGGGTCCTCCACCGGAACTTCCTCCTCCATCTCGACGTCCAGCGCCGGATACTCGATGTCGCTCCTCAGCTCCACTTGGGCCTTGGTCGGGCCTTTCTCTTCGCCCGCCTCCATCGGAGCCTGTGGGAGGTAAGAGGGTATCTCACCACTCCCCTGGCTTGCGATGGGATCCTCTTCTCCCGACACGCTGGAAGTCACCACAGCCGTGGGACTCTTCCGTTGCTCCGGCCGCACCAGTGCATGCTGTCAGGGAATTTCTATATTCAACTCCTCGAGATCACTGGTAAGTAGCTTTTCCTTCTTTTCAGCACTGCTGTAGTGGCCCGCCGGTAGGCGTATCACCACCGATGCACGGCTTCCGTTCTCATCGTCCGACGAGGCGGACGCCGATGACGGTAAGGGTACCTCCGCAGGGGACCGACAGCGAGGTTCCAGGTTCTCACTGCGGTTGCAGGCCTCAGCGCCATCCTTCTTAGGCACCATCGTTAGTAGCGATCCCCATTCTCCGGGATCGACCTCCTCTTTCTTAACTCTTGGCAAAGCCCCAGCCGTCAGCGTGGCTGTATCTCCCGCCTCCGCGGCGTGCCCAGGGACGAACGGCTCCACGGCCCACAAGTAATGGATGCCGCATTGAGGGCATCTCGCCGTGGTGCTGGCTTCTCCTCCCGGTAGGCTGCACTGCATACACAGGCACCGCAGTATCTCTCTATCAACCGTCTTCACTACCAGGAAGCCTCCTGGAAGTTGGTAAGGGTGTATGTCAAAGTCCGCCATGGCACAGCTAGTAGTTGCACTGGTTAAGGGAGACACACGGCACAGCAGTCTTTCTTGCTCACCAGCTCTTCGCAACTGAGGGACAGGAAGCACACATCCGGCTCCTCCCTCAGTCAGTTCAGTCTTCCATTGGCAGATGCAGGGACCCCTCCCTCTGGTGGAGATTAGAGGAGGGTCTCACAGCTTCACGCCATGACCCAGAATCGGCTCTGAGCCTGTCACATCCCAGGAGGGCGCGGCCACGGCTTTCACGCCACTTCCCCGATCAGGGTGGGGTTTTCTTTTTTGCTCCACTACCGGCCAGGTTCTTGCAAAATCATTTTCTGCACACAGCCCACGCGGTCTCCCAGGGAAGCGGGAGCCGCCATTTTGGAACGCTCTGCAATCCCGACTAACAGCAGTTGTGACTTGAGTAGTATCACCGTCTGGCAATCAGATACTCCATCAGCCTCCTCACACATAATTGCAATGTCCTCACAGCTATCTTTCTGTGTATGCTGTACACGATATCAGTCCAGTATGTGTGCTCTGTGGTTAGTAGTCTGGTTACTGGCTAGAAGTACTCTGGGATTCTCCATGCAGTACTTAGGGCGTCACCTACTGTTGGCTACACCTAGCGCAGACCCTCCCTGGAGTTCCTGACCCACGTTAACCAGGCTACCCTTCTAAGGCATCCTATGACTAGCTGCCTCAAGGTGACTAGAACAGCAATAGCCCTGTCTCCAGATCTACTTTACACCATACAGGGCCCTAGGGTGTGCTTTGCGAGTAGCCATACTACCCCTGACTACCCCTAGGCTCCCTTCCATTCCGCAGTACTTTCCTGGTAGCATACATGTTCCTTTCCTCAGTTCGCCTAGCTAAAGCCTGTCCTGATGGTCTCAGCAGCGCCTCCAAACATGTAACGGTGTTTCCCCCCCCCCCCCCCAATCTCATATTGGCCCCTAACGTGAGGAAACTGCCCCATGTTACATGTAATGTAGTGTGGTGCACCTGCTGGCTTACCGGACTCTTGAGTCTTCCGCTGTGATATGGGGAAGTACATCAGGACTGGCTCGTGAGGTAATGCTGAGAACTACTCACTTCTGGTACAGCGCCTCCATCTCTTCCAGGTCCCCAAGACAGCAGGGAGGAGTCTCTGGAAGAGAACCTCTGGGTGCAGCTTCTCCCTGAATGACTCCACTCTCAGGCAAGAAGGTTCTTTCAAATTGGACATTCTTTATTGTCATCTTTAGTGGCAGACTGCCCATCATTGCGGCCGATCTCTAGCCGCACATCATAAAGGTTGCCCACCTCAAGGAAGTCCCTGGACACCACTCCTAGTCAGGGCCCTAGAAGCTGTCCTTGCTCTTCCCTTACTCTCTAATAGAGTAAGGGGAATTGTCTGCCCACCTCTCCCCTAAGGGAGGGCCACAATCCTTACCAGAGCCCTGGCACTGTGTTGGGTCAGACAGTCTCATTCAAGTGGGATGAGACACTCACACACACTTCAACACTAAATTCAGAAGTGATGCATACTATATAGCTCCAGTAGGCACCACCCCTGTGTCACTGTAAGTGGACACAGAGCATGATGTCACTTCCTTCACTACACAATACACCTCACAGGGGATGAGGGCAAACCTCATGATTACTCCTGGCAAACCTGCCCTTTTAGCGGGAATTATTGCACAGGAGGAGAGAGGCATGTAACCCCAAAATTACACAGGGCTACATATATATATATTAGGCAGTGTGGGGGAGCCTGGCACTGCCATGCTATATATATAAGTATTAGGCAGTGTGGGGGAGCCTGGCACTGCCATGCTATATATATATATATATGTGTATTAGGCAGTGTGGGGGAGACTGGCACTGCCATGCTATATATAAGTATTAGGCAGTGTGGGGGAGCCTGGCACTGCCATGCTATATATATAAGTATTAGGCAGTGTGGGGGAGCCTGGCACTGCCATGCTATATATATATAAGTATTAGGCAGTGTGGGGGAGCCTGGCACTGCCATGCTATATATATAAGTATTAGGCAGTGTGGGGGAGCCTGGCACTGCCATGCTATATATATAAGTATTAGGCAGTGTGGGGGAGCCTGTCACTGCCATGCTATATATATATAAGTATTAGGCAGTGTGGGGGAGCCTGGCACTGCCATGCTATATATATAAGTATTAGGCAGTGTGGGGGAGCCTGTCACTGCCATGCTATATATATATATAAGTATTAGGCAGTGTGGGGGAGCCTGGCACTGCCATGCTATATATATAAGTATTAGGCAGTGTGGGGGAGCCTGGCACTGCCATGCTATATATATGTGTATTAGGCAGTGTGGGGGAGCCTGGCACTGCCATGCTATATATATATAAGTATTAGGCAGTGTGGGGGAGCCTGGCACTGCCATGCTATATATATAAGTATTAGGCAGTGTGGGGGAGCCTGGCACTGCCATGCTATATATATGTGTATTAAGCAGTGTGGGGGAGCCTGGCACTGCCATGCTATATATATATATATATAAGTATTAGGCAGTGTGGGGGAGCCTGGCACTGCCATGATATATATATATATATATATATAAGTATTAGGCAGTGTGGGGGAGCCTGGCACTGCCATGCTATATATATATATGTGTAATATATGTGTATTAGGCAGTGTGGAGGAGCCTGGCACTGCCATGCTATATATATATATATATATATATATATGTGTATTAGGCAGTGTGGGGGAGCCTGGCACTGCCATGCTATATATATATATATATATATATATATATATATATTGTGACAGAAACCAGGGGATGGTAATAAATTCCGTATATAGGGCTCCCAGGATACTAGACAGTTTCTATCCTGTTTGGCCTGGGAGTGCAGCCTTATAATACATACACTCCATCCCACAGTTTGGCAAGCGCTGGAACTGAGGGATGAGAGATCCAGACCAGAGTTTGTCTGCTGCCTGATTTCTGTCACCTGTCATGCTAATTAGGAATCAGGTATGAAAGACTGATTTCCTGTTTGCTCTGGTCTCCCCACAAGAGCCAGGAGGCTGGAAGGCTGCTGAACTACAGAGGGGAGAAGCCTCTTCCCCAAACAGGTTCAATTTTTCTGTTCATTTGTGTAAGACTGCAAAAGTACCGTGTTTTGATGTTGGAAGTGGAAAAGCCACTTCCAACCCTGAGTCAGGGATATCTAAGTTAAGTTATCGCTCAGGTGAGCAGCTTTTGTTTTGATCTGTTTTCTGTTGTATGCACTGTGGCAGTCTCAGTGCCTGGGACTGAATAAACCAGGCATAGCCTGTTTAAAGGAACAGTACGTGACGCCTCATCATTTAACCTACCCTAAAAGACCGTGTTCTAAACAGTCCCGGACAAACGACGGAGCCCCGGAGTAAGCCGTTTGTCACATATGGTGGAGAATGCGGGCAGAGCACTAGGGGGTCTGCGGGTTGAAGAACTTTGAAAAAAAAAAAAAAAAAAAAAAAAAAAGTTTTTTTCATCCTCTGCAAACAAGATGGAAGACGTGGTGGGTGCGCTGGTACGCAATGTCGCTGCCCAGAAAGACGCGAATGAAACCCAGCAACAGCTGTTAATAGCCCAGCAAGAAACTAATGCAAACCAGCAGCAGACGAATGCAGCCCAGCAACAGCTGCTAATAGCCCAGCAAGAGATTAATGCCAACCAGCAACAGGCGAATGCCAACCAGCAACAGGCGAATGCAAACCAGCAACAGACGAATGAAGCCCTGCAAAACGCGAATGCAAACCAGCAAGAGACAAACCGCTTGCTGAGAGAGGAGCAACAGCGGTTCGCTCAGGGCTTACAGCAGGAACTCGAGATACTGAGGGGGACTATCAGTAACCTTCCACTGGCAGCGGCAGCCCCAGTACCGAAAATGACCAGGGCAAGCCACTACCTTCAGAAGATGGGACCCTCGGATGATGTGGAAGCCTATCTTCTCACGTTTGAACGCACGGCACAGAGAGAGGGATGGCCAGAAGCTGAGTGGGCTGGTCTAATCGCACCCTTCCTAAGCGGCGAACCCCAGAAGGCTTACTTTGATCTAGAGCCAGCCGAAGCTAACGTCTATGCAAAATTGAAGTTCGAGATCCTCGCCCGCCTCGGCGTAACCACGGCTGTTCGCGCCCAAAGGTTTCACGCATGGTCCTTCACGATGGATAAAGCCACCCGAAGCCAGATGTATGACCTCATCCACCTCGCCCGGAAGTGGCTACAACCCGAGATCAACTCAGCCAGCCACATCGTGGAACGGTTGGTCATGGACCAGTTCTTGAGGAAACTTCCTTCTGCCTTACGCCGTTGGGTCAGTCGGAGTGACCCCCACAATGCGGATGAGCTTGTGGCCCTCGTAGAAAGGTACAATGCAGCAGAAGAGCACCCGCAACCCACAGTCGTGGAGCAACCCCACTACCCGAGGTTCCAGGACACTTCCAGAGACGGTAAAAGGGTACCGGGGTTAAGGGGCGCTGAAGAGCGGCGACCACCTTCACGCAGCACCAGCAACAGTGGTTCGCACACTAAGGGCAATAGCCAACATGGGGAGCCGGGAAAAGGCTCTAAGTGGGACACAGACTATGTACCTAAATGTGTAAATTGTCATGAGAGGGGCCACACAGCAAAAATCTGCCCACTAAATGATGAGCCCATGCAATGCAACAGCGTGGAACCTTATTCGCTGTTGTCCCAATGTATGGGCCCTAGCCCAGAGGACCCCTTGAATAACCATCTGTGGGCATTTGTAAAGGTTAATGGTAAGAGGGTTCGGGCACTTCTTGACTCTGGGAGCATGGTCACACTAGTGTCCGAATACCTCTTGCCCATTAAGAAGAAACAGGGAAACAGTTCACAAAGAGTGGCAATTTGTTGTATACATGGGGATAATCATGAATATTCCACTGTTGATGTTTTTTTTGAAACAGAGTTTGGTTCTTTAGATTTCAAGGTGGGTATTGTACCCAAACTGGCACATGATGTGTTAATAGGGACCGACTTTCCCCATTTTCTAAAAATGTGGTCCCCCGCTCAGAATAGCGCCCAGAGTTCAATAGCGGACCATAACGAAGTATTAGAAGAAACAAATCCTTTCCCTTTTTCAGAAATGGAGGTTGACGAGGGCCCAAATAAGAAGGGGGAAAAGGAGGAGTGCTGTAAAATTCCCTTCCCCATCACTACTTTGGTAGGGAATACCCCAAATCAAGATGTTGAGCAGACACTTACCACCCCAGAACCGGATAAGACCCTCGCTGACCTAGAGGTCAGTCCTGGGAGTTTTAAGAAGGCCCAGTGGGAGGACCCCACATTAGCGGTAGCAAGGGGAAATATACGGGACCAGAATAGTACTCCTGGCCAACCAGATAGGTCACTTGCTTACCCCTACTTCGAGGTAGAGAACGACCTAGTATATCGGGTTGATAAAAGGAAATCAGTTACAACTAAACAATTGTTGGTACCACGGACATTCCGTAACGTAGTATTACACCTCGCACATAGTCATCCATTGGGGGGACACCTAGGGGTGGAAAAGACAAAAGAAAAGGTTCTCCGAAGCTTCTATTGGCCTGGGGTTCTGGCAGAAATTACGAATTATTGTTCCTCATGCCCAGAATGTCAGATCACCGCCCCGTTCAAGGCGTACCGCAGCCCATTGGTACCCCTTCCCATAATAGAGGTACCATTTGACCGGATTGCTATGGATCTAGTAGGACCCCTAATAAAGTCTGCTAGGGGACATCAGCATATATTGGTAATATTAGATTATGCCACCCGATATCCGGAGGCAGTTCCCCTACGTAGCACCTCAGCTAAAAACATAGCAAAAGAGTTAGTAGTTCTGTTTTCCCGGGTCGGGATTCCTAAAGAGATTCTATCTGACCAGGGAACACCATTTATGTCCCAAGTAACGAAAGAGCTATGTAAACTCCTAAAAATCAAGCATCTCAGAACCTCAGTCTATCATCCACAAACAGATGGTTTAGTGGAAAGGTTCAATAAAACCTTAAAGAGCATGTTACGGCGGGCGGTTGATAAAGATGGGAAAAACTGGGATTGTTTGTTACCGTACCTGTTATTTGCCATTAGGGAAGTTCCCCAATCATCCACTGGCTTCTCCCCGTTTGAACTATTGTATGGCCGACGCCCAAGGGGCTTACTGGATATAGCCAAAGAGACTTGGGAACACGAGGTTACCCCTTACAGAAGTGTAATAGAGCATGTTGCCCAGATGCAGGACCGCATTGCTGCAGTCCTACCCATAGTGAGGGAACACATGGAGAAAGCTCAAGAAGCACAGAGGAATACATATAATAAGGGTGCTAGGGTCAGAATTTTTTCTCCAGGTGATAGGGTACTAGTTCTGGTTCCCACCGTGGAGAGTAAATTCCTTGCTAAATGGCATGGGCCATATGAGGTCTTGGAAAGAGTGGGAGAAGTAAATTATAAGGTAAGACAGCCAGGTAGGAGGAAACCTGAGCAAATTTACCATATAAACCTACTCAAGCCCTGGAAAGATAGAGAAGTATTGTTAACCCTAGTACCCCCAGGTCCGTCAGAGAATCAAGAAACTGACCCAGAGGTTAGCATAGCTGAAACCCTGTCTGTTCATCAGAAACGAGAGGTTCAGAATTTAGTGAAAAGAAACAAAGAAATCTTCTCTATACGGCCAGGTAGAACTAGCGTAATTGAACATGACCTAGTCTCTGAACCGGGGGTCCGAGTTAACCTTAAACCGTACCGAATCCCAGAGGCCAAAAGAAAGGCTATAAGTTTAGAGGTTAAAAAAATGCTAAAACTAGGTGTAATTGAGGAATCCCAAAGTGGGTGGAACAGCCCTATAGTCTTAGTCCCAAAGCCAGATGGTACAACAAGGTTTTGTAATGACTACCGGAAACTAAACGCGGTGTCAAAATTTGATACTTATCCTATGCCCAGGGTAGATGAACTTGTAGAGAGACTGGGCAAAGCCCGATATCTCACAACCCTAGACCTAACAAAAGGGTACTGGCAGGTTCCCCTCACAGAAAGGGCAAAAGAAAAGACAGCCTTCTCAACCCCAGACGGCCTCTTTCAGTATAAGGTGTTGCCTTTTGGCTTACATGGAGCTCCCGCCACATTCCAAAGAATGATGGATAAAATTTTAAAACCACATGCTCGGTATGCTGCCGCCTACCTGGATGATGTGGTAATCCATAGTGAAGATTGGCAATCCCACCTTCCAAAGGTCCAAGCTGTGCTTGACGCAGTCCGGTCTGCTGGACTAACTGCTAACCCCGCTAAATGCACTATTGGTCTGGAGGAGGCCAAGTATCTGGGATATTCTATTGGCAGAGGTTTACTCAAACCCCAAACACTCAAAGTGGAGGCGATACAAAATTGGCCAAGGCCAGTTACAAAAAAACAAGTAAGGACCTTTTTGGGGTTAATTGGGTACTATAGAAGGTTTATTCCCAATTTTGCAACTAAGGCAACCCCACTAACTGACCTCACAAAAGCAAGAGGACCGCTAATGGTAAAGTGGTCCCCCGAAACCGAACAGGCCTTTAGAAGCCTGAAAGAAGCTCTCTGTGCCCAACCAGTGTTGGTCACACCTGACTTCTCCAAAGAGTTCGTAGTCCAAACCGACGCATCTGAGGTAGGGCTGGGGGCGGTACTCTCCCAGGAGTCTCAAGGTGAGGAGCACCCCATCCTTTATTTAAGTAGGAAACTAAATCCCCAGGAGAAAAATTACTCCATAGTAGAGAAAGAGTGTCTCGCAATAAAGTGGGCTGTAGAGACACTCAAATACTACCTGTTGGGGAGAAAATTCCGGTTGGTCACAGAT